>NC_044064.1:15802444-15842444 GCF_902167405.1 Gadus morhua
TGTATGTTTCCCACAACAATGATGAACATTGTTACATGGTTTCATTTTCCCTGCATCCACGTATTTAGTTTCACCTCATGGTCTTAGCACGATACCAAGACACTCATAAGTACATATAGCATGAAGGTGTGACGTCACTTGTACGTGTTGGTTTAATACTTGTAATGTTATAGATCACATTGATCAATTCTAAATAAAAAAATAGTGTGTGTCTGTGTGTGTCTGTGAGTGTGTTTCACAGATACGTTCCTACTTGAGGCAGAAAAACTCCAGTTGTTCACTAAAGTCATTTATTGGAATTGTTGAATTCAATTTGAACCACATCTCCCAATATTACAGTTTCTGACATTTCTGGCATTAAAAAAAAAATACAAAACCCAAAATAACCTTGGATCGGCCCTATTTTTATAAATGGTTGATCAATCAATTCAAAATTTCATAACACTCTATGAAACATATGTCTACCATTCTGATGATGGCGAAGATAAAGTATTTTGTGATGTATCTGTAACATTAGCTTATTTAATGATGTTTAATGGTGTTTTAATGCAAAACAATTAAACGTAGACCAAACCACATCAAATTCTAATAATATGTGAAAATTCCTTTCACCCAAATAAAGTCAATGTTAAAGTTGTCTCATGTTTTCCTACAGGACTATTAAGTCTGGCTTCGATTCCCTGTGAAGCTCAGTTGATTGGCGCCCATCATTAATGCATCATGAGATTTCAATTCCCACTGGGGTAACACGACTATCCAAATAATCCTTTATGGTGCTACTGGGGTACAAACGAAATTGTTAGCAGAAGTACTGCTAGTCGTCGTACATGTTAGCCTGAGAATATGTCTGCCTGCGTGTGTTTGAAGTTCAACAGGGGAGCGTTATTAGAAAAACAGGACGGCTAGTCGCCCGCTGTTATCTGAGTGAAGAATTTAGGGCGGAGAGATGGCGTGAAAGCTGGAAGACAGAGGAAGGGGCTGATGCATGGAGACATTTGGAATGGTTCCAAGTTTCTGTTTAGACACAGAGACAGAGAGGGGAGGGGAGATCTCAGCTCTGACAATGGCCGGGGTTTTGGGCCAAACATTTGCGGGATGTTTAGGATGTACCGCTAATTTATAGCTCAACAGTGAGGTTCGAGGTTCGTGGACAAGCTCAGAGGGAATCAGTTGAACCACCATTGGATGGACGCTTGAGCGGTATAGCAGTCAGGAATGAAGTGTTGTACCATGACGACAGATGGAACACAACATAGCTATACACTCACCCACGGAAACTTCAATATATACCAACACTATTGTTAAAGGGGCCGGATATTTACAGCATAACAATATGGTGTTTGTAAGGCACCCCCTCTGGCCAGCGGTTGATTGTGTTGTCCATTTCCGAGCGGGGGTGAAGCTTCTCAGACACACATAGTATGTGTGTCACACGCAAATTTTGACGAAGGTACTTCAAAAGTATCAACTAGGTCGTAGTCATCAGGATAGCACGCTTCCTTCACGCTTCCTTCGACTTATTTTTAAAACCTTATATTGTGTTCAAATACGACCTGACACAAGGGGTTCAAGTAAACTAACAATACACTATATTAACGACAAAGTTCATTAATTGCTAATCTCTCGTTATATGGGAAGTCATTGGAAAAGTACCAGACGCAATGGTTAATTCGAGTAGTTCCTTCACTCTCAAAAGGATTATGTACACAGTCTTTTTGTTCGGTTTTCCCAATTGTTATTAGCTCTGAATTAAATCAAATACATCTTGATGTAAAGAAACCTCTCTCTCTTAAATCCATTATTTTGGCCTGTATTTTTTGGTTTTCAATCCTCCACGCTTTCATCTCTCTTCCATCTCATACGTCTCCCTTCCATCCATCTAGCTACAATCGATCGGTCTTTATTCATCTCTCCAGATTGCTACCCAGCCACACTCCAACCACCCATCAATGTAGCACCCATCGATCTATCCACCAATCCATGCAACCATCTCCCCATCTACCCATCGATCCATCCATGTCTGTCTGTCTGTCTGTCTGTCTGTCTGTCTGTCTGTCTGTTTAATTTAGAGTCAGATGAAGGGGCTATACAACTAAAAGCCCCCCTATCCCATCTTCTTCTCTCTCCTGCAGCGTGGGGAGTGGCAGTGAGGTGTGGCGAGAGATGATCCGGAAGAAGATCTTCCTGGCCTTTGTGGTCATCAGCACCGTCAGCCTCCTGCTTCACCATGGGGGGCACCTGGAGAGCTGGTACGCACACACACACACACACACACACACACACACACACACACACACACACACACACACACACACACACACACACACACACACACACACACAAGCGCACACACACACACACACACACACACACACACACACACACACACACACACACACACACACACACACACACACACACACACACACACAAGCGCACACACACACACACACACACACACACACACACACACAGGTTCACACACGTGTGAACGGGTGCAGACACCCAGCAAAGAAAACCCTGTATGCACACATTTCCCCTTTGATTTTTAGTTTCACTATCAGACTCAGACACACCCCACAAGCCACCCACTGTTTTTCACCCGATAAAGTATGAAAGTTGAACCGGTTTGTTGAACAGAATAAAATGTATTTATTTAATTCTGTCATTGAATACATAATTGATGAGCCTTGATCTGACTCGAGAGCATTGTTGAAGCCAAATCTACTGGACCGACCTCTCCAATCCAATAGGCAATCCATTTTGACCATCCATTTCTCTCTCTCTCTCTCTCTCTCTCCCTCTCTTCCTCTCTCTCCCTCTTAAATGCACACATGTGCACACACGCTTATGCTGCACCAATTGAGGCAGAATCCTTTTCTTCTGTGGAAGTCGAAAAAGTTAAATGTACAGATCTGGGAAGAACCAGCTCCAACTTGAAGCATCCGCTACTTACAGCTGTGGAACAAGGAGCCACAGCGCATTGCTGTATAGGGCCCAGGGACCAATTAGAAGAGAGGAAGGAACAGTCAACGAGAGAGTTAGCAGAAAGTTAGCCGAGCGGCTAGATGTCAAGGGAACAGTCAACAAGCTCTCCTTGACTGTTCCCTTGACATCTTCTAACTTTTATTCTGCTCAGGTTCTAGTTCTTTGATACTTTTTCTTCTTTGTCTAACGAGGCTCTCTGCTCCCCCTCCTCTTCATAGCAGACTACTCCCGGCGTCTTCTCGAGGGATAATTCTCTCGTTTTTAACTTATGCTGAGTACACATGTTGTGAATATCCAACACTGAACTTTAGGCAATTTAGTTTTCAATGCTTTTTTTCATCACCATATTTAGGCAGAATATTTGTTAAACATAAAAAATAGAAATTGTGTGGATTTCCTACCATTCACATCGGAGCATTAGAGTGGATGCAGGACACAAATCCTGAACGGTGACCATAATAACAGCAATCAAAGTACTAATAGTCAGACTGAGAAAAGGCGTGTAGTTGGAAAAGCCAACTTGTCATGTTCGCAATATTCCATGGGCATGCTAATACGCTCATGCTTGTAAGGCTAATGAGGGAGCACGACAAGTTTCAAGTCCCTGTACCGCTTTGAAGCCGACATGTGATTCTGATGGGGCTGATCGCTTTTCTTTGATGGCGAGTTATAGCACCCCTGGTCACCAAAGAGGTTGGTCCTTTTCTTTTTGGAGACCTGCTTAAGTGCGGCTTCTATACGTGGAATGGTTGAAGTCAGCGTTTCTTCCCCATTAACTTCCATTTAAAAAAAATACCTTGGCGAGACTTTCAACACAAAACTTTCCACATAACCAAAGGGGGTCGTCCTTGATGGGCGTACCAAGTTATAGATCCCTGGTGTACTCTGAAGCAGACTCGATGAATAAATAATAGGGGGAATTTGCATAATGGTTTTTTTTTTTATAATTATAAATTATTATAAATACCATAAGGTCGGGCATTAGTAAGGTGCATCTGTTCAAATGTTTGGGTCCACTGGTCAGTTTTTCAGGTTATTTTTAAAGTTTTTTTATGGGTCATTGAGGCAAAAATATTCAGCATGTAAAATAAGGACTAAATACCAAGTTTCAGAAATTGACATGACCAATTAGGTTGACTGCAAGTTATAGCGGCCCCTCTCGACTTTTTGGAGACTTCCTTACTTCTAGTTTACATTTGCCTGTTTCATTTGACAACTCCCAGTTGTTCAGGTTTGGAGTGGTTTTATGCCTAAACAACTGAAGGAATAAATACTATCCCCAAATAAGTCAGAATAATCATAACAAAAAGATGAAGACACATGATAACAACAGTGGGGCTTTCCAACCACACTAACCAGATGTGTCCCTTCACCCTGTCCCATTGCAGGACCATGGAGGCCTTCTACCTGGGCTGCCCCGTCCTCTGCTCCTTGCCGTCACCGTGCCTGGAGCCCAAGCACACCCACGTGGCCTTCCTCAAGACCCACAAGACTGCCAGCAGCACCATGCAGAACCTGCTCTTCCGCTTCGCCGAGCGCCACAACCTGACGGTGGCGCTGCCCATCCAGTCGTGCGGCCACCAGTTCTGCTACCCGCGCACCTTCACCTCCCACTTCGTGCACCCCCACACCCTGCCGCCCTCCATCGTCACCAACCACATGCGCTTCAGCCGGGCCGAGCTGCGGCGGCTGATGCCTGAGGACACGGTATACATCACCATCCTGCGCGAGCCGGGCCTCATGTTCGAGTCGCTCTTCAGCTATTACAACCAGATCTGCCAGAGCTTCAAGCGTGTGCCCAACTGCTCCCTGGAGGCCTTCCTGGAGGAGCCCCTGCGCTACTACCGGCCCAAGGAGAAGGACGCCATGTACGCCCGCAACACCCTGACCTTCGACCTGGGCGGCGACAAGGACCGCTCGGCCGAGGACGTGGGCTACAGCCGGGCCTTCGTGGCGGAGGTGGAGCAGGCCTTCGCGCTGGTGATGATCGCCGAGCACTTCGACGAGTCTCTGGTGCTCCTGCGCCACCTGCTCTCCTGGGACCTGGAGGACGTGCTGTACCTGAAGCTCAACATGCGCACGCTCAGCTCCAAGCGGAGCCTCTCGCCGGACCTCTCCGCCAAGATCCGCGAGTGGAACGCCCTGGACGCCCGCCTCTACGACCACTTCAACGCCTCGCTGTGGCGCCAGATCGCCGCCATGGGCCCGGCGTGCGTGGCCCGGGAGGTGCGTCTGCTGCGCAAGCACCAGGACCAGCTGGTGAGGAACTGCTTCGGCCGGCGCATGCCGCTGATGCGCTCGGCCTCGCAGATCAAAAACAAGGACCTCCGACCCTGGCAGCCCAACGCCAAGGTGGACATCGTGGGCTACGACCTGCCGGCCAACCTCAGCCAGGTGACGTCCAGCCAGGCCCAGGAGAACTGCCTGAAGCTGATCATGCCAGAGGTGCAGTACACACAGCTGCTCCTGCACTCCCAGTCGCTGCTCTATCGCCGGAACTTTCAGCAGCGTACTCCGCAGCGGCCTCAGACCCCCAAGTTGTCCGTGAGGTCGGTGCTGCCTCGCCGGCCCCCGGCCGCGTCCCCACAGGGGCCCGGATCGGGCCCAGGCTCCACGTCAACATCCACCCTGCGGCCTGCTGGAGGAACCCAGGCTAGAGGGGCGAAGCCTGGGCAGGGATCCTCACCGACCCAAGCCTTGTAACCTGACTGTAACCAACCCGGTCTCATCCACCTGCTTAAATATAACCAGATTTGACACTTTCAAAGTGAGTGCAGTGTGTAGGCGCCATGTACACTTTTGCGTGCAGTTGGTCGGCCAATCCTTCGCTGTGGAGAGCCGATTGAACGGTCATGACATCACCATTGATCTGGAAAACAAGAAGGCTCACATTTATTTTGGGGAAACGTGGAAAATGTTTCGGACATGATTAAGAAATAATATTGGCGATACCTGAAAGAATAACTATTCATAATAACTATTTAACTACGCTAGAAACGTTTTCAAAACAAATTTTAATGATGAAACTATATCAAAATATTACATTTTCCCTTGAGAAGCGACCGCTTTAGGTTATGCTTGGTATTTGAGGGCGTCTGCTCTCTACAGAAGTCAATGAGAAGGATTGGCGGAATTGTCACCTGCATGCCAAAATTGGATGCTCAAATCGTGTTATTTATACGCAGATAGGTTAGATCGGATGTCTACAACAGACTTGATAGAGGCTACAGTGCCCCAATAACTATGAGTGCCAAGGCGAATCCAAGGGATAAACTTCATGGTTAAGGTTACTTGAATCATCATCCATCCATCCCTCCAGGAGATGCCCTATAAATAACAAAAGACCAGACGAACCAAATAAGAAGGGTGACCGCCAAGATGCATTGATTGTAATAATAATGGACTTGATACCTAGATCATGAATCAAACCATCTATTGTCACTTGGGGTCAAATCAGCATCCTTGGTTATCCCCTTACCTCCTGCTTGTTCCCGAATGATCTGTGCACCCGTGAGTGTGTTTTTGTGTGTGTGTGTGTGTGTGTGTGTGTGTGTGTGTGTGTGTGTGTGTGTGTGTGTGTGTGTGTGTGTGTATGTGTGTGTGCATAAGCTTTCTGGAAAATGAGCCCCCCCAATGGGAACAGACCGAAAGCAGCGCAAAAGCGCGTTTTCGAAGAATGTCCAAAAATAAAAAATAAACAGATTCCAGCTCATAAACCCGCAAGGACCAATCCTCTACTGACTACACTCACAAGAGGCACATCAGATGGAGAGGAGAAACTACTCCAGCGGGAACCAAGTCCAAATAGAGATGGGCAGCCAGCACTGCCCGGAGAATCACCGCAACATCCCCGCTTCAGCTGTGAGATGACCGAGGTGGGTGACCGTCATCATCATTATGCCTTTGTGTCCCTTTTTGTACCGTCTGCCCCCATAGCCTTCAGTCTATTAGCATACACCTTTTCAAATGAGCCGTTGTCCAGAAATACCTTGCGGGTACTGTGTATGTTTGTTATTATCCCCCACAGTTGGGTCACTTGGGTCGCACGGGAGTGCGACAGGTGTCAGGTGTAGCATTGAAGTGACGGTTCTGTCAACCAATCAATGGACGGTGTGTTTAGCCTCACCTTTTCGGCACCCTTGCAGAGCGCTTGGTACCCCAGCTGAGGAGTACCGAAAAATAAGTAAGGCTAAGCTCAGCTCAGCACGCTTAATGCCTGACCCCGCCCAACTTTTGGCGGGAGAAACGCGAAAGACCTTAGCGCACCGCACCGTACCGTACCATACCGTACCGTACCGTACCGTACCGTACCGCTCGGTTGAAACGCCCCATTAGAGAGCCATGCAGAATATAACACTGTGATAATGCTCTCTCTCTCTCCCTCTCTCTCTCTCTCTCTAAAAACTATACGCTTGTCTGCTGCTGACCAATGAGGCAGCTGCAGATTCTAACCACGACAGTTGAGTCGAGTATCGGACCGCAGCTGTTACGTTTAACCACAACTGTCTGCATTTGTCATTTGGGATTGAATTCATTCTATGGACAGCAGACAGCTTCAGGTTATAAAGTGATCTCACCTGAACGTTGTATTGAGCTGGCTTACCTATCCATGTTCCATATTCTTGTTATATGTAGAAAAGTGCTCCTTTTGGTGATACAATAATGTGGTCTTTTTGACTAAGAGGGTAGTCAAATTCCATGCCTATACATTTTTTTTTTTACAGGCCTATACCTTGCTCAAAGGTACTAACCCTATAACCAGGCATTGGAATATATGTTCCATCAGTATCAATCGCACTATCGCTGGCAAATAAAATGCCCAACAACATTTTATTTCTTTATTTATGGTGTGCTTGCAAAAACCTGTGTGTGTGTTCGCCCGAGGGTGAGAATGAGTATTGTGAATATATTTGATGGTTAACGTGCATGGGAAGGTTGTATGTAGGCCAGCATCACTCCCAGTACATAATAACACACACAAGCACACACACACACACACACACACACACACACACACAAACACACACACACACACACACACACACACACACACACACACACACACACACACACACACACACACACACACAAAGTTTTGCTGTGACCTCTAGCCTTTAAAGACATATGCCTGGAATTGAAATTGAGGATAAACAAGTGAGGGAGAATGTATATATATGTGTGTGTGTGTGTGTGTGTGTGTGTGTGTGTGTGTGTGTGTGTGTGTGTGTGTGTGTGTGTGTGTGTGTGTGTGTGTGTGTGTGTGTGTGTGTGTATGTTTTGTTTATGCGTCAGCGTGGCGGGGTCGTTAAGGTCCTTCGGTGGGGGGTCAGGGTCAGAACAGGAGATGAGAGCAGATGACAGGATCAGGGGGGCCATCTGCTAGCACCAGAGGCTAGCGTAGCATCAGGAGCCTGTCATAACCTCGTTAGCAGAGCGGCTCTTTTACAGCCGCGCACGTTTGCTGTGTTGTGTGGTGTTTCTGATTGTGTGAGGTATTTGATGTGATATTTCTGATAGTGTGAAGTATTTTTGCGGCGGTAGCTCAGGATGGTAGAGCGGGTTGGCTGGTAACCACAAGGTTGCTGGCTCCTCCTTGAGTGTCCCTGAGCAAGGCACCTAACCCTTACTGCACCCGACCAGCTGGCTGTCGCCTTACATGGTTGAATCTGTCGGTGTGTGAATGTGTGCATGAATGGATGAATGTCAGGCAATATTGTGCTTGGATTAAAGCGCTATATAAATGCAGTCCATTTACCATTTACCATTTAACATTTTTGGAGCACCGAATGCTCCTGGTTCTAGCGTCATCCTGCTGTGTATCACCTGTAGGTCCTCTATCTACCGTGTGGGTTAAGGCAGCCATTTTGGATGAGGGGATTGTGTAATGTTGTGAGTGATGGAAGAAAGGGACTGGAAACGGAACCGTGCTGCTCGTGATGTGCACTGACTCACTTTACGGTGCATTAAGCACTCATAGCTAACATGCGAACATACATTGAACTTGATTAGAAAAGCTGGTACGCTCTCTTATCTCAAGCTCAAGGGTTTATCCAAACCACTGTGTTGGTTGCTTTAGTAACTCAACGATACATATTTTTTTTGATATTTATGTATCCGCTCGCTTTATGTATATATTTCTGTAAACCTACGAAGGGAGTACGCTAATTGAAACAATTATACCACTGCGTAAAACACAATGAATGAGAATTGAATAGTCAATGAAGTCAGAAAATGTGTTTATTTCTTAAAGCAGCTGTAAGATCATATTATGGTACGCTACTACATTTTTACGGAGCCGGCAAGAGGTATGGCTCTGGTATGGACAACCTTTACCACAGAGCTGCAGAAGCAGGGCTGAACACAGGTGTAACTCATGATGTTAATTATGACCTAGAGACACATAATTTACTCAATGAGCTACACCTGTTTTCACCCCTACGCATACACCTCCTTCATAAAGGATTGTAGCCAAGGAAATACACAAATAAATACATGCAGTGAATTCTGGGAATGTATTTGGAGGACCAGGCACTTTCAGGTACCAAAGTAACAGACAACCACTTCCCCTGGGAGAAGGAAATAATGGGGGGGAACAGAGAGATAGTGAGAGAGGAGAATGAGGAGCCTTTCGAACAGCACAACCCCTCTTGGTTTCATTCAAAGTCCAGAAACACCAGCATGGATACACCTTAAGCTCACACAAAAAACAAGCCTCTTTCCCCTAAGATAAGATCTAGCGTACTTGGCTAGATATTTTTTTATCTTTCTCATCTGGTGTCATTCTCTGCACTTTCTTTCTGGGTCTATCCATCTGTCGGTCTTTCGCCCTGACGTTCTTCCTTACTCACTGACTCACTGTTAACAAACATTTTTATCCTCTCTCTCTCTCTCTCTCTCTCTCTCTCTCTCTCTCTCTCTCTCTCTCTCTCTCTCTCTCTCTCTCTCTCTCTCTCTCTCTCCCTCATCTCTCTCTTTATGTCTGTCAGCGTTGTTCAAATCATAGTCCAGCGGCCCTCAGATCAGGTTGCCTCTCCTGCCATGCTGTCACATCTGTACCGACCGTTACAGAAACCCAATCAGGCATTTTTAATTAAGGAGCCTACATTATTGGCCGAGCCAGACGTGAAACTCCATGAGCCACGTGAGTGAATACATTTGTGTGTGTGTGTGTGAGAGTGATTGAGTGTGTGCGAAAGTACGAGTGAGAGAGAGTTTCCAACTCGAGCCACTTCAATCCTTTGCATTTACTCACCGTGTCACCTGATATACCTCTGTCACACACACACACACACAAACACACACACGCACACACACACACACACACACACACACACACACACACACACACACACACACACACACACACACACACACACACACACACACACACACACACACACACAAAAGGCCTTTTAGTGCTAGAAATTAAGACTTGCTTGGAAACTACAAGAACGATTTGACGCAAAGCCAAAGATGGAAAAGAGACAATAATAATGAAATAATACTATTTTTTTTAGAGAGAGAGGAGCTGAGGTGAGGATAAACGAGCCAGAGAGAGAGAGAGAGAGAGAGAGAGAGAGAGAGAGTGATTGAGATCGTATTTATTTGATAGGGAGAAGCTCATGTTTCCCACAACAATGATGAACATTGTTACACTGCATTCACATATTTCGTTTCACCTCACAGTCCAGTTTATTAATTAAATGTAAAAATTCACACTACATGACACTCTATAAAACATATTTCTAGACATCTGATGTAGTGAAGTAATTTTGATGTTTTTGGAACCTTATTTAATGATTATATTTTACGACAAAATAATCACAACCCAAACCAAAACCAAACCGCATCAAAATCTGTTTCAACCCAATAAAGTCAATATAAAGTTGTCTCATGTATTCTTACAGGACAATTAAGTCTGGCTTCTATTCCCTGTGAAGCTCAGTTGATTGGCGCGCATCACTAATGCATCAGATTTCAATTCCCAAATGAGCTAACAAGTCGATCCAAATAATCCATTACTGTGCTCATCGTCGTCAGCTGCAGTACTAGTAGCCGTACATCTTAGCCCGATAATATGTCTGCGTGTGTTTCAAGTTGAACAGGGCTGCTTTATTAGAAAAACAGGATGGCTGGTTGGCTGCTGTTATCTGAGTGATTAGTTTAGGGCGGAGAGATGGTGTGAAAGCTGGAAGACAAAGAAAGGGGGTGATGCATGGAGACATTTGGAACGGTTCTCAGTTTCTGTTTAGACACAGAGAAAGAGACGGGTGGGGGGAATCTTAGCTCTGTCAATGGCCAGGGTTTTGGGGGCAAAAAATGTGCGTGATGCTAATTACTGCCGCTACCTAACGTAGCTCAGTGAGGTTCCTGAAATGAAAATCCCATTAATATTCCAAACAGAGGATTTTTATTATTAGCCATAATGTCATAATTCTCCATGGTAGTCTTACCACGAACGACAAGATTGTGAAACAAAGCTATATGCTCCTGCAGTTATCAAACTTATTTTAAGTTAAACACGATATATTTGCGTTGTCATTGAGACATACCTCACTACCCATAATCCTTAAACATATCACAGACGTCTCTGATTGGTGGGGCACGCCAGGTCGGTGGAACCAGATGGCTCTCATATCTGTGAACCTGGTTGTTGTCATGGCAACAAGCTAATGACTGCGACGCTGTACACGACGCAGGACTCACGTACATGCTGACACACAAAAACACAAATGTGCACGCAAACTGCTGCTAAAGGAGCAATTTCATCAACAAATCTTGACGTTTTATTTTCTGTTTTCTACTCTGCTCACTCACTGTCACTCACTCTCTCACATTCACACTCGCGCATGCAAGAAAATCCTGCATTCCCCCTGTGACTTTTGGTTTCACTTTCAGACTCACACAGACCCACCCCAAAAGTCACCCACTGCTTTAAACTGGGTATAACAGCCATCTTATTTATTTAATTAATTCATTGAATACATAATTGATGAATTTTGGATTCCAGCTACAAAATCCTTATTTCTATACCCTGATGGGGGTGAGACATGCCAGGGCTTTTGTCTCCAGTTCTTGCTTTTTAACATTCCCGGGGGACAGAGCTGTTACCGGAGAACCCTAATGACCTCAGCGTTGATCTGAATCGAGAGCATTGTCGAAGCCAAATGTACTGGACAGACCTCTCCAATCCAATAGCCAATCCATTAAGACTGTCCTGATCCACCAGCTTTATAAGGTCGCACAAGAGAAAGAGAGCGACAACAACAAAGTAGCTATGCCTCAGAATCCTCGTTTTAAACACACAATAGTAAACTGTGAGACATTGTCTCTCTCTCTCTAACTCACTCACACTCTCACACACACAAAGACACACAAATGCATGCACACGTTTGTGCGCACTAAAACACACACACCCATGCGGCACTAATTGCGGAACGATTCTTGTCTTCTGTTGAAGTAAAAAATGTTGACTTCAGATCTGCACAAAAATGTGCAGATCTGAGAAGAACCAGCTCATTACAGCAATACAGCAGTCAAATAGGACGTTCCAAACACATGCCCCCCCCCCTCCCCCCCGTATAGGGCCCAGGGACCAATTAGAAGCAAGGAGGGTACAGTCCACGATCTCTCGTTGACTGTTCCCTTGACATCTACCCGCTCTGCTAACTTTTATTCTGTTCAGGTTCTGGTTCTTTGACATTTTATCTAACAATGTTTTCTGCTCCCCCTCCTCGCGTCTCCTGGTGTATTTTCGAATGATAACTCGCACAAAAAACAATTGTTATCATCTTATACTTAGTTCAAATGTTATGATTCATAACATCCATGTTATGTTTCATAATTTCATGCTGTATGATTTTTTCGTGTTCTATAATTTAAATGCTTTCATACCGTAGTACCACCATATTTGAGAAAGATTTACAGGCAGCACATTTGTAAAAAATAAATATATATATAATATATATATTGACTTGTGTGGATTTCCTACCACTAAAGCATTTCCTAGCAATACCCAATGATGATAGCACGACGGTCTGGAGGTGTTTAAGTGGATGCAGTACAATCGGTTAAACCTGCACTGCGACCGTAATAACAATTAAAGTACTGCTAGTTAGACCGCTGCCTTTGAATCTTAGGTGTTCACAGCGCTAACTAGATGTGTGTTTTCCCTTCACATTGTCCCACTGCAGGACCATGGAGGCCTTCTCCCTGGGCTGCCCCGTCCTCTGCTCCCCGCCGTACCCATGCCTGGAGCCCAAGCACACCCACGTGGCCTTCCTCAAGACCCAAAAGACTGCCAGCAGCACTGTGTAGAACCTGCTCTTCGGTGTCAACGGTGGCACTGCCCTGTCACCGGTTCTGCTATCCATGCACCTTCACCTCCAACCTCGTGCACCCCCACACCCTGCCGCCCAGCATCATCACGCCCGCAACACCCTGACCTTCGACTTGGGCGGCGATACAAGGCCCGGTCGGCCGAGGATGTGGGCTACAGCCGGGCCTTCGTGGCGGAGGTGGAGCAGGCCCTCGCACTGGGAATGATTGCAAGCACTTCGACGAGTCTCTGGTCCTCCGGCGCCACCTGCTCTCCTGGGACCTGGAGGCAGCGTCTCCTGCACTCCCAGTCACTGCTCTACCACCGGAACTACCATTGGAGCACTCTGCAGCGGCCTCAGTCCCCCCAAGCAGTCCATAAGGTCGGTACTGCATCGGCACCAGCAGGTCCGGCGATATTGCAGACAGCACCCTGCCCGTAGGGGCCAGGATCGGGGCCCAGGCTCCATGTCCATCTCTACCCTGCGGCCCGCTGGAGGAACCCAGGCTAGAGGCGCAAAACCTGGGCAGGGATCCTCACTGACCCTTGTAACACGACTATGAAAGACTTGAATAGAGGCTAGGGTGCCCAAAAAACGGTCCCAAGAAACCGACCCCTTCTGGTATGTGGGATGAGGTTACTTTTATCGTTGTCCCCGGCTATCCTTCCAGGAGATGCCCCAGAAATAACAAAAGACTAACCAAATGGAAAGGGTGCCAACGGAGATACATGGATTTGAATAATAAAGGATTTGATACCCCACCCGCTCTGGTTTGTGGGAAAGCCCTTAAAACCCAATTGACAACAACGAGTTCTCGGGAAGAAACACAGCGGCGCACCTAGTCGACCATTGAGCATTTTAGACGGAGGTACTGTTTTGAAGCGGTGGTGTTACCGTGTTATCGGTACTCGACGGCAAAGTGGTTCAATCGGCCTCACAGTGAGACAAAGTGAGCATTGTGGCCGCCACACTGGCCAAGGATCACGTTGCGTTCTGGGCCATTGTTCCCTTTCATTGAACCTCTTCCAGACTATCTCTTTTCACCGGCGCTGCGCTCTCCTTGGCTCCCGGCTCTTTAACACACACTACTGAACGTCCTGGAAAAAGACCTGATCAGCTGTGAGAGAGGAAGGGGAATCTCTATAGGTGCGTTTGCTTTGACTCTTCACCAACTCTTCTCGAGTCTCCTCTCCTTTGCCTTCCTCTTCCTCTCCTGTTTTCTCTAATGGAAAGCATACACATTTAGTTTGAAGTAAAAAGTTCTGGATGCTTTCTTTTTTGCTGAGAGAGAACCCAAAAAACAGTGTTTGGAGGACTGGAGAATGGAGGACAGACAAATGGACGGAGACGGGGCAAGAGAGAGAGAGAAGGGGAGAGGGAGTGAGAGACGGAAGCCACTTCCAAGGCAGTCGACCTGAATATCGCCAGCACATCAAATCCGTCCTGGGACTATTATTACCATGAGCCATGATGGCAGGACCAAAATACAGACTCAGACGAGCGGCCGTCTCTGTGCGGGACTCTGCCAACGGCGTCCCTCTCCCAGACTTCGAAAGTCCATCATCTCTCCCATTCTTCCATGACCCTTCCATGCCCTTCAGCCCTGCCTGAAGACCCTGACTCTCTGGCTCTGTGGGACAGCAGGCCCGTAGGGTCAGGCTAAAGTCCTGCCCTGGGATAACAGGCTATGCTTGTTCTTGAACTGGAAAAGTTTGAAAGTTTGACTTTTGTAGTCTCAAACTGGATTGTTTTAGTTTTTGTGGGGGTCGTGATGGGTGTGTGTGTGTGTGTGTGTGTGTGTGTGTGTGTGTGTCTGTGTGTGTGAGTGTTTGTTTGTGTGTGTGTCGGGTATTTACTGCAATAAGCTCTACAGAACAAATTATGTGAAAGGTATGGATGTAATATGTTCAAATCAGAATCAAATCTCTGTCAAACACACACACACACACACACACACACACACACACACACACACACACACACACACACACACACACACACACACACACACACACACACACACACACTAGCACAAACGCACGCTAAGACTAGCAAGCCCCCACATGCACACATTTACACAACCCGTTCTTCCATGACCCTTCCATGCCCTTCAGCCCTGCCTGAAGACCCTGACTCTCTGGCTCTGTGGGACAGCAGGCCCGTAGGGTCAGGCTAAAGTCATGCCTAGGATAACAGGCTATGCTTGTTCTTGAACTGGAAAAGTTTGAAAGTTTGACTTTTGTAGTCTCAAACTGGATTGTTTTAGTTTTTGTTGGGGTCATGATGGGTGTGTGTTTGTGTGTGTGTGTGTGTGTGTTTGCGTGTGTGTGTGTGTGTGTGCGTGTGCGCGCGCGCGCGTGTGTGTGTGTGTGTGTGTGTGTGTGTGTGTGTGTGTGTGTGTGTGTGTGTGTGTGTGCGTGTGTGTGTAATTGTGTCTGCGTGTGTGTGTAATTGTGTCTGCGTGTGTGGGTGTGTGTGTGTGTGTGTGTGTGTGTGTGTTTGTTCGTGTGTGTGTGTGTCAGGTATTACTGCAATAAGCTCTACAGAACAAATGATGTGAAAGGTATGGATGTTATATGTTCAAATCTGAATCAAATCTCTGTCAAACACACACACACACACACACACACACACACACACACACACACACACACACACACACACACACACACACACACACACACACACACACTTGAGGCAGCTGGAGGCAGGATTCTCAGCCCTATTGGACTTGGCCTTGGAGCCTCACTAACCACTGGGACGCAGAACACGGGGCCCGCGTGTTACATCTTTAATGGTCTCCTCCTTGGTACCTGCTGTACCAAGGAGGAGTGGACCCTCTTGGATTACACGCTCCGTGCTACATTGACGTATATCACGGGACAGGGGCACCGCACAATAGGGGGGGGGGTTATTTAATTGGCCCTCTTTCAAAAGGTTCCATCTCATGCTATTTAATGCGTCTGTTGTGTACCCCTTTACGTATGCTCCTGTGGCTTGAATGTTCTTGTAAAGGGGTTTCATCGTGGTGGAGGGGGGGGAGGGGGGCTGTACGACTTAATGTATTACTTCGATTTAACATTCAATGTGTCGGACGCAAAAGCAGCCATGAGAGCGGTGGGTTTTGTATATACACTTCTGGTATACTGGAGCCTCTCCTGGGAACATGGGCTCCCTCTCTGTTTGCCTTGGCATACTAATTCCAAAGCTGTGACAGGTATTTTTCTTCCCTGTGAAACACTGGATGCCATTTGCTAAATCTAGACTACTGTGATGTTGATTGTTCCACTTAAGGCAATACAAATTAAACAAGCCATTTGTTTTATTGGAATAAAATATACATTTCATACGTTGACATAATGCAAAACCGCAATGATTAACAGATGAATCAAGTGTGCTTTCTTTATGATGAATCATTAATGTTTGTATGTGTATAAGTGCCCTGGCCTAAAGTGTGTGCGTGTGTGTATGTGTTTGTACGCACGCCTGGTTAAAAATCCATTCCTGCTGTCAATCACACATCCTACATTCTCTGTCATAAATTAATTAAATCAACCTTCATTCAGTCTGCCGATCGCTTTAATCCAAAGCGAATAAAACGTCAGCCTAAGCATACAATAAGAACTGGATTACTACAGCCTTGATCTATAGTTAAGAACCATCTAAACCAGAATAGCGAGATAACAATATCGTTCTTTTATGGGTCGTAGTGCTAATGTGGTTTCTAAATTGTATAGCTCGACAAGCAAATCTAGGCTTCTAGAAAACTTGAGGTGAGCTACACAAGAAAAGGGGCCCACAGAGAAGGGGGCCCTGAACTAACCCTCAGGGCAAGAAAGTCCTGACAGCAGTGGCACTGTGCGGGGGAGATGGGTGTTTGCTGGGTATGTTGGGGACACAGACTTGAACATTCACAGACTGTGGAGTTATAAGCACATCAGACATTCTAGATATTCACTCTAAATAAGAATTAATTAAAAAAGCTTTCAGAAAGGCACAACACTGTTCCTCAATCAAATCTTGTCATTTTGGAGGATTTTTTACGTCAGGGGGGCAAACGTTAACGTTAGGTAAAATGAGCTAAAGGAATCATTTTTTGGAGGTTAGAAGAAAATGGGCTTTCTAAAGTTAATTCTGATCTCAGAAGAACTGGAAGTGTTCTGTGATTGTCTTGAAGATGTCGGCGCCGGGTGTCTGTTCTGCTTCTACTGAGGAAAATAAATGGGATTGACGAAAAGAATGGACTCATTCTTTATCTGCAAGTCATTCTTTACGGAAATGACAATAGGCCGATTCTAGGGCACCTTCGTTCAGGACTTAATTGTGTTCTCTCTTTCTAACCTATAAATGGACGTCAAAAACAGCACCTCTCTAAGTGGAGCCGTTAAAACTGTAGAGGAAGTTTTCGGCTTTTAACTTCTTCAAGTAAGCTATTGAGGTGAGCTTGACCTGTATGATCATCGTAATAATGCTTTATTTGGAGTGATCCTGCTGGCAACATTGCTTATTTTTTCCTTGTATTGAATCTAATCCGCTATTTATTGACTTCTGAACTAACTGAAAGTAGGCTACTTGTTTTGATTTTACTTTTTTTTTTAAGTGTTGGTAGTTGACCATTCAGGACTCCGGTGACGCCAGCGTCACTGGTACACATTGGCTATGACTTGAGGATATGTTGTTTTAGGGGAGTCTGCAAATCAATTTGACTCGATTTTTTATGGATTTCTTTATTTCTGCCTCTGAAGCAATTAATATTTGTATGATTTAAGCATCTTAGCAATTAATTAAAATCTTAAATAATGCTGTAGTAAAATAATGAGAAAATGATCACAGACACACCTTGTGAAACTTTGGAAAACTGTTGTTTGTCTAAAACACGTTTTAGAATCTTTTTATATAGAATTGAATGAGTCATTCATATGAATTTAGAATCTTATATAAATAAGTGCTGTCTTAAAAAAATTATAAAATGTTCATACAGATGGGGTTGAACAACAATATGGTGGAGTTTGAAAAGAATGTGCTTTTATTTTTTTATTGAATTTCTGAATTATGCTCAGTCAACAAAGGAAGGACTTTGTTTTGTTTTTATTGTATAATAAGGCCAAACCCAACCTCCAATAAATGGAAAGGACCCCCCTGGCCCAAAACACACCGCCCTGAAGCGTGGCTGTGTCAGGCGGGCCAATGTGAATAATAAAGTTTGATCAATTGAATTCAAACCCTTTGTTTCATTTTTTAATCATGTGTGTGTGTGTGTGTGTGTATGTGTGTGTGTGTGTGTGTGTGTGTGTGTGTGTGTGTATTTCCCCATTTTAACGATGCCTTTGTGGTGTGTATATATAGGACAAAATGGGTTACTCTATTGTTGGATGGAAATGGATTTGGGGTCGGATGTTTGTAATGAATAGTCTGACATTTTGGTGATGAAAGAAATAGTCAGACCTTGTGCATCAAAGCTCTCCCGAGTGTGAAATAAAAACAAGTCTACACCCTCTCTTAGCATGCCAAACAGTGTGAAAATGAAACATCAAAATGAATAAATATCAAATCACATTTCATATAGAAATGTATAAATATAAAGCTCTATTGGTTGGGATAAATATCCCTGCAATTTAACTAATGCCCCATCCTTCAAAGAGGGTCAAAGCCTATCCCCCATAATGGCCTGCCGTTGCCATGGCACCAACGTGTGTCCAGGAGGCTGTAAGGCGTCTCTCGCACTCTCTTTATCTCTTTCTGTCTCTGTCTGCCACTCCAGAGCGCTCCAATAAAGTTAATGGCCAAGATGATAATAATGGATAATAAGGATGGCGAGCTTTAAAACTAACATGACGACAGTGTCATAAACGCACCTCCTAAAAGCTCCCTTAGCCTTTCACCGGGTCTTTCTCCCCCACTTTCCTTCTCTCGTAGTCTCTCTCTACCCTAGCCCTCTCTGACTAAAACTCTCTCACGGTGAAACAAATGTTTGTGCAGGTGGTGCCGCTGACACAGCCATCCACCAGGGTTATCCTGTCCAACGTCCCTCCATTCATAACCGACGAATTTCTTAGCAGAGAGCTCTCCAGACATGGGAAGGTGGTGTCGCCCAATAAAAAGATAAGGTCTGTATGTAGATCTCAGCTGCTGAAACACGTAGTGTCTCAAAGTAGACAGCTTTTTATGAACCTTAACAATCGGGATGCGGAGCTCAACCTCCGATTCCATGTTAAGGCAGATGATTTACGACTACGTCATATTCGCCACCTCGTCGGCTATGAAGTGTTTTCGATGTAACGAGGAGGGACACACTGTGAAAGCCTGACCGAGACAAGGGGGATCCGGCTCCGCCTGGCCAGGGGGTGGGGCCTGGCCCTGCGGCAGAGAGTTTATCTGCTGCAGCCCGGGCTGCGGCATTGGAGCGGCCGATAGCGGTGCCGCTGAGCGCGCCGCCTCTCGCAGCTGCTTTGTCCGACCTGGAGCAAGGGGGGGTGAGTGTGGATGATGTGCACGGTGTGAGCGTAAATGATCAGGCAAGTGGGGGAGAGGTTTTGGGTGATGATGTGGTAGAAAGTGAGGTGGGGGAAGCGCGGATAAATATTGGTGGCGTCAGTGAAACGCAGGAGGGTATGTCAGAGGAGGAGGAGGAAATACAGACAGAGGAGACAGGCGTGGGGGGCAGTAAGCCTACATGGGGGGAACAGGCAGAGGAGACAGTCAAGGGGGTCAGTAAGCCTACATGGGGGGAACAGGTGGAGGAGGCCAAGATGGAGGAGGAGGAAGAAGAGGCAGTGAAGGAAAAAACTACTTCTAAACAAAGAAGAAATACTAGACCAACTAAGCAGTTATGTTAAAGCAGACTCGAGCTGGACTTTATGGAGGGGAACTGGAATAAAGTCATTCCTATCCCTCGTACCAAAACACTACTCCCTAGTGCAGTCTCGTCAGACAACGGTAGTACTCCCTCTAGAATCATGGATTGGCTTGCGCCAGTGTCACGAAGAATTTTAATAGGTTTTAGGTTATCGCTGCCCGGAAGGGAAATGTAGCCCACGCGCACAAACGGCTTGTAAGCCTCCGACTCACCACACTCACTAACCTCACTCACACTGAGAAACAGTGGCGGCCTTCGTTCAATAGCAACTAACCCTGCACTTTTAGCGTTCTTTTCTTTGAGGGTCAGACACTCTGTCACTAGGTGACCAGGTTTTCTACAATAGTTGCACTTTATTTCGGAGCTAGAGTTCTGAGCTACTCTCCAGCGGCGAGTTCGGCCTGCTCACGGTCTCAACCCTCCGCGGCTTATCATGCACTCTATGAGTAAGGTCATACTCGTCGGCCAGAACAGAGGCTTTTTCGAGAGTCGTAGCCCTCTGTTCGCTGACGTTCATAGACAAGGCATCAGGGAGACAGTTTTTAAACTCTTCAATCAGGACAAGTTGACATAGCTGCGCATAATCTGCCACATTTTGCGCAGCGCACCAACGAATAAACAGCTGCTCTTTCTCTCGAGCGAATTCTACGTTTGTCTGCCTATACGTTTTACGGTAGCGTCTGAACCGCAACCTATACGCTTCAGGCACAAGCTCATATGCCCGCAGAATGGCACCCTTTACTCCACCATAATCTGCACTCTGTGCAACCGATAGGGATGAGTATACCTGCTTGGCCCTTCCCACCAACACACACTGGAGAAGGAGTGGCCAAGCAAACCTGGGCTACGCCAGAGAGGTAGCAACGCGCTCAAAGTGGACGAAATATCGGTCTACATCCTTCTCGTTGAACGGAGGGACCAGTTTAAAATGTCTCGCAACATCGAATGACTGATGCATCGGAATCTCGATGCCTTCCTTCCTAGCAGCAAACTGCAACTTTGCAATCTCCAGCTGAGAAGCAAGCTCATGCTCACGAACTCTGACCCTTACTCCTCCCTACGGAATTCTAACTCCCCCAGATCTCTACGAAGCTGTAGCTCCTGTATTTTTGGGTCAATAACCGGCGTCTCACGCCCGGGAGATTTCTTAGGTTTCAGAGTTGGAGGTCGACCCCTACCGGCTCCATTAGGTGATGCATCTGCATCATCGGACTCCTCCCCCGGACCAGCTGGGCGTTCGGGCTCAGAAATGATATCTTCCCCCACTAGACCGTCGATTAAGGCACTCATTACTGTATACTTCCTACGCTTCGCATCATACGAGAGTGGAACCCCATAATGTGTATCCAATTCAATCAGCTGATCCTTAGTGCACGCAGATAGTAACGTCGCGTCAGATTTATCAATGAACTCTCTTACCGCTGCCATTGTCCCTGTTGTTCACTTTGATTACCCCAGCAGATAACGATTGTAAAAACTACATAAATAATAAATATGCTCTCTCGGAGTGTGCCTTACGACACAACACACTGGAAATCTTGTTAAGCAAAGCTTAAAGGTTGGGTACGGAATTCGCTTTTTTGGCCATTTTTGCAAAATTACTTGAAATCCTTATCATAACCCGCTTACAGCCACTGAGTTAGAAGTACTGACATGAAAATTAAACAAGTCAATCATCTGTGGAACGGGCAGGGCTCGAAAAACTCCAGCCAATCATTTGGATTGCCACCTCGTTGCATTGGACAGTAAGTACGTCAATCAACGGTCGTACTGCACTCCCCCTCCCCCGCGCGCGACCCCTTCGTGCAGTACTCGTGACCCAGAGCTCGTGACCCAGAGCAAGCTCCTGTTTGTTGTTATCTTGCGGTAGCTACTGGAACTAGTTAAAGGGACTCTTACCTTTGTTGCATTTTTACACTTTTTTTGGATAAGGTTAAATTGGTATTAATAAGGTAATAACACTCTAATATGCAAGACAGACCCACCAGGAGTAAAAACAAACAATTATTTTACTCTCATAATATTTAGTGAAAACTTCAACCAATAAAATTCTTCGGACCGAATGACCTTATTGGCCGACAGACCTGTCTGTTTGCTGCATGGATATATAAGGTTTTCCGTCTGCTTCTTGTGGCTCATTCGGGCCCGCGTCATCAAGGCGCGTCCTCAACTAGAGGGTTTGTTTTGATTCCACGGCAGACAGTAGCGAGTAGCGACCGTAGCGACTGACGATGGCAGACCAAAGTGGTCCACGGCGTACTGAAACTGCACCATTCAGTCCGATTATGCCGCTTTTCCACCGCACATGTAGCTCGACTTGACACGACACGACTCGACACGACTCGACACGGTAGCAGCGCGGGTCCTTTTCCACCGCAAATAGTACCTCCGGGACGTGGGCGGGGTCGGCTGCGCGAAAGGGCCGTGACGTATTTTTGTACGCGACGCAAACAACACCTACGTTACCCACACATGGACAGAACCCACATAACAACAATGGAGAACATCGATGCGATGGTATTCGTGTTCGTATTATTAGCTGGCATGTTGAAGAAGTTGAAGAAGTGGAATATGTTGGCTGCGGCGCTGCTATGGCTGTTACCAGCATGGTGGCCATGTCGCTCTCGTGACTTCGTCACACTCTCTGGCCAATCAGTGGCCGGCCGTCTGCCGACGTCACCTTTTAGCATCGGCTCAGCCGCTTGGAACCTAGAGCGAGGCGGTACTAGAAAAAGCAGCCACTTCAGGTACCAGATACCATGTTTTCGCGGTGGAAACGCAAAAAAGGCGAGCTGAGTCGAGTCGAGTCGAGTCGTGTCGAGCTGGTACCATGCAGTGGAAAAGCGGCATTAGGGGACTCATCTCGGACTCAGACTCACAGAGTTACCCTCCTCTGGAGCCTCAGGAAGACCTCCAGACTGTTGGCCACCAACTGCACCATTCAGTCCGACAAGGGGACCCGATTCGGCCTCAGAAGCCAAGTGGTCCCGCTCCCCTGGATGATTCTCAGGACCTCCAGACCGTTGGCAACCAACCGCACCACTCAGTCCGATTAGGGGACCCGTTTCGGACTCAGACGCGACGTTGTCCCGCTACTCTGGAGCTCCAGGAAGACCTCAAGACCGTTGGCAACCAACTGCCACACTCAGTCCGATTACGGTACCCATTTCGGACTCAGACGCGACGTTGTCCCGCTACTCTGGAGCTCCAGGAAGACCTCCAGACCGTTGGCAACCAACCGCCACACTCAGTCCGATTACGGGACCCATTTCGGACTCAGACGCGACGTTGTCCCGCTACTCTGGAGCTCCAGGAAGCCCTCCAGACCGTTGGCAACCAACCGCCACACTCAGTCCGATTACGGGACCCATTTCGGGCTCAGACGCGACGTTGTCCCGCTAATCTGGAGCTCCAGGAAGACCTCCAGACCGTTGGCAAACAACCGCACTATTCAGTCGGATTAGGGGGCCCATTTCGGCCTCAGACGCTACGTTGTCCCGCTACTCTGTTTGTAATGCTCATACACGTTTCTATATTATGACCCCTGGGAGTCTAAACATAACCCATGGGAGTCTAAACATAACCCATGGGAGTCTCGAACTTTTGTACTGTAGCGACCCTGGGACAGTTAAATAGTTTGTGTGTTATGTGTTACATTATATTTCGTTGTCCGTTATGCCAGTTGTTCTATGTGCATGTATTGTAATGTTCTTCTTGTCAATCAGCGTGGGGGCGAATCATTAGGTCAGCTGGGGGAGGGCCTTGGAAGAACAGGAGGGTGGGGGCCTGCACACGAGTGAGACCGTGTTGGGGGTTGCCGGGGTAACCGGGGTTTGATTTGTGTCGGTTTTCTGCCGTTGGTTACAATGTTACGGGTTTCAGTGACCTGGTTTTGGTTCATTAAAACTACCTTCAACTACTAATGACTCGACATCATTATGTCACCGGCAGTGGCGGTTTTAAGGGGTGGCACGGGGTGGCATTTGCCACCCCAGGTATATATTTTGCCTCCCCAGTTGCCACCCCATTTTATTTCCAATTAAAGTATCAATTCTAGTTTTCAAACATAGTGGTTTAATCACATAAATGCTCTTACTATCTTCTCTCTGACCCACCCAAGAAGCCTACTTTTTAAAACGTCCTCCGACCTCACCCCCACTGGAATTTCTAAATGGTTTCGCCCTTTCTGCCAGTCACGCACCTGACGTGACTGCGACCACCGTCTCAACCAGCACCACACGAGTAATCTCACGTGACCTGTTGCAATTTCAGCGGCGTGAAAATAATGAACAAAGGAGGGAGAGGTTGGTCAAAATCATTAAAAACCCTTTTCATGTAAACTAAGCCAATACAGCTTTTGGTTTTAGCATAATCCACTGCTAGCATGGTGCGCTATTCGTGTTCCAGACATAGCTAACTAACAACTAGTTCCAAAACTAGCGATAGCAGCTATTTGTCTTTGCTTTGGGGTAGTTCTAGTAGATTCATTTTAAAATGTTGTGTTAGTTTGCATAGGTTGCTGTTCATCAGTACCAACGTCAGTACCATAGTAAACATTGCTTACTAGCGACTGGAAACAGCACACACTCGTCCGTGCATGTGTTGTATAATAGCAGCTGTTCTCCCGGTCACCACTGCCGGCGGCGAACGCAGCTTTTCGGTCCTGAAACTGGTTAAAGACCACCTGCGGTCAACAATCAGTGCTGAACGATTATCAAATTTAGCAGTGCTGAGTATCGAAAAAGAGAGAGCTAAAGCACTTGACCTAAATGTCTTTGTAGAGCGGTTTGCTGCAAAACACAAAAACAGCCGACTGAAGTTGTCTTAAGCACTTGATGGATGAAGCCTCCTGTGTGATACTTATTAGGACTGGTGGATTATAATCAATGTTCAGACTTTTTGATGTTCTTAATTAAGTATTTTTGTCTGAACAGAATAGAACTGAACTGAAGAGAATGACCCCAAGATGTTTTTTCTGAAATTAATTTTGAATAGAATGAGAGGGCCATGTGTGTGTGCCTGACAGAGAAGGGAAGGGGGAGAGACAGTGTGTTCATATTTAGACATACATTGTAGTTCATGGATTAACCTTGATATGGATGAAGTTTTCAGTATTTCTTTAATCCACATTTGGACCTAGCAGTAGAAGACAATTTCCATGGCAGACAAGACGCCACCATCCCCACCACCACCACCACCACCAGCAAAGAGAAGGAAAACTCTTTTTCAGAGAGTAATTGATAATAAGAACGCTGAAAGAGAAATACTGAAATCAAGAATAATCCTAGGCGCTGCTTTCGAACGTTGGCGGCCACTGAAGGACGAGAAGGGTCTAAAAACCGATGCTTGTGTGGCGGTTGACCTAGTTTCAAAGTTTATACCGTTTATACTCGCAGCAACCCTAGTGAAAACCAGGACTTCCAATACAGTTATATGAAACAAACATACATTCTCTAAAAATAGTAATGATTTATGTGACCGTTTAATGTTTATAACATCTGGTGCAACCATAGCCGCGAGAACGTATTCTCAGCAGGGGGTGCTGGAAAAAAAAAACTCAGCCTGCACTAGACTCGCAACTCGTTACATTGATAAAAAAGATAGCAGCGCAGCTCAATTACACCAGTGCATGCGCGCACAGTTGAAAATCGATCGTTGTGTTCACTTCCTTCACACCATGGTTCACATTCAGCTGCTCACAGAACAAGTTTAGCGCACCACCGCTACCCTCACACTTTTTCATATAACCTTTTTTCAGCACTAGGTCATATGAGCATTAAATAAATGCTGCGTCTCAAAATGCATTGGACAGCAGCGAGGATGACTCGCTTTGCCACGGGCCGAAACAGTTCGGAGCGACCACAGCCAGAGCGAACACAGCGGGGCAGAGGAGTGTCAGGAATAAAGTCAGTGTCTTTGGTGTACACATCAGTACGGCCTATTTTCACTACTGTTTAGTGGCAATGCAGTGTTTTATTCTGCCTTTTTATTTTCGTATATTATTTCAATGAATAGAATTTATTTATTCATAAAAACAAGATCTGGTCTTCAAATCTTTTTTCCAAATATAGGTCGTCTTACAATGGGGTTTGTGTTTATATTCGGACCAATACGGTACAGCGGGCGCTCACATGACGTTAAGCATTTCCTGGTGCATAATGTGACGCTTCAGAACCTAAAATCCCGTTTCTCCCCGTTGACACGACAACACATAACCGGCGTTTTCAGAAATCTCCACTTTGGCCGGAGTTTTTTAGAAATGATCGTTTTCTGTGATAAGACAGGGCCTCGGACAGGGGGTGTTGCAGCACCCCCAAAACCCCTACTTCCCGTGGTACTGGGTGCAACTTACAGCTGAATGTAGTGCCATGTTGTTAAACGAAAACCTACGCTAGCCTGGCTCGCTCTCGCGCATCTCTGTTCGCGCTCGTGCATGATTGCGCGTCCAGGTACTTGGAATGGGTGGAGTCAGAGTCAGCGTTGAAGGAGAGGGGGTAGGTAGGACCATTTGAGTTGTGTATTTTCAAAATCTGCTGGCGTTTCGCAAGTCGCCTACCCAACCTTTAACAAGGTGGCGGTTTAACCACAGGGAAAGTGTACCGCAAACAAGCTATGATCAAAGCCTGCTGCAACGCACATAAAAATCACTGCAACGCGAATGCAGCCAAGTCGTTACCCAAAGGCAACGTACAAACCACTTAACAAGGTGCTACCAAAGGCAAGCACGAAAATGTTTTCATTAAAAAAACGAAGAGCAAACGCGCAAAAAGTCAAGAGTAAACAATCACGTCACACAAGCAACACAGAACGTGGAGTGCCCAGAACAGTGCAATTAACCAGATCCGCAGAGTTCCCTCCTCCCTGAACTGAAAACTGTTTCCCTGTCTTGTCTTCTGGCCGTACCGAGCTCGAGGTATTCAAGTACCCCCTCCTCGGATATTGCCCGAAAAAACAACAAAAAAACAGACGGTCTATCTACAGGAACTCCACGTACCCGGGGTTACACTTACCTTGTTCCGCACACTCACAAAAATCCGTACATGCTATAAAAATGACAAGACCAACAAGACTAGAAGGCTATGCAAAGGCCGAATTCAAATCTATTGACATTAGTCAAAAGACACGGACATGAGCCCCCAATTAATTCATGTTACGGCCCATGATAGGCGCTGAAAAAGAATTAATGGACCAAGAGACGGTATTACCAAAAGCAGGGGTGTTTATTATCAACCCGTCAATTAATCCGAAAAAATGCCAAAAATGGCCAACAATCATGATCCCAACGCAGGGGATGAGAAAGGTGAAACCACGGAAGGCGGTGGCGAAGCCAGGAGCCGGTTGCGCGATCCTTCGGGTTTCAGGAGGTGGAAGAGAGAGAGCGTGCTACCACAGATGGATCTCCTTAAGTAGGGAGGTATCCTGTGCCTGCAATCACTCGTTAGCCTGCGACCACGGGGAGAAAGGGTGAAACAGAAATACCTGCCCCAGCCGGGGGTGCCAAAAAACGAATACCAACTTAATATAAATGAGGGATCGTAATAGGGCTGGGCGATATGAAAAAAATAAAAAAAATAGAATAAAATCTCGAATTTTTCTAACTAATGGACAATTTACGATTTAAACCTCGATTATTTTTTCTGTTTTCCTCTAAACTAATTAAAAAGACCAAGGCAACATTTAAATACATGTTTTCTTTATTAACACAATAAAATAAAGGAGATTACCAAGTAATCTAGGCCTATGTGAACCAATCAGTTGTACGAGAATAAAAATAAAATAAAAAATCAGCACCACTTGGCTGTCATTGGGCAAAGATTTTTTTAAATCGAACTGAAGAAAAAAGATCTTGTAGGCCATCCCTGAAAAACTTGTAAAATGTGTTTGACTTTCTACAAACCTTACACGGAACAGTCTGTTCTATGTCTGACTGCTTGTACCCGAACCACTTCCATACAACTGAAGTAGCACCCTTTTTATGAATGAGTTCTTCATCTGTGTGGACATTTTTATGGTAGGGGAGATCCGGGTCGATTGAAACACGGGACGATTGAAACACAGCGATTTCCTCGAAAACCACGCAAGGCTTTCACGTCAAATTTCGTCTAATGACGTCCCACCGTTCAAATGTTATCCCCCGAACCTGTTTTCGAGAGCGCCAAGTATAATCCTTCCTGCGGTAGTTTTTTTTGTAATAGATAGTTGTGTTTTTTGTTTCATGCCATGATAATATGAATATGGTTGCATGAAAACAAGAGTAATGTCAATAGTTATTTTTAAAATATGCTGTTTCATTCATCCCGCATGTGTTTCAAACGTCCCGACTAGGCGGGGCGTTTGAAACAGATGTCGACTTACGTTCAAAGTTAACAGCTCGATCATCCAACATATATATTAAATTACACGTGTAACTAAGAGAACACACATGTGAGTTGATGATCACAAATTATTTGTATACGTAACGTCATCTCTGAAAAAGACGTTTAACTGAAAAGTGTTTCAATCGACCCGGCTCTCCCCTACGTCTGTCGGGGGCGCGGTGAATGTGATTGTAGTAGGCTGAGTTTTGGCTGAGTTTTGCGCGCGTTCTGGAAAGTGAGAGAGGAGGCTACTACGGAATTCCTTAAGCAAAACAAATCTGAAGAGTCTAGAACTGTTTTTAAATCGCGATTTTTCGGTTCAGCCATTTCACAAACCGTAGCAAAATAGAAATCCAAATTAATCGTTTAAACCGAAAAAATCGCCCAGCCCTAGTTCGTAACAAGGACCCATGCGGACTGCCGTCAGTACACCTGGTCCCACCTCAGAGAGAGTAGGATCTCCTCAGCTAGGCTAGACCGTATTTATTGTTTTAAGCATCATTTTAATATTTTTAAAATGTGCAGCATTGTTCCTTCTGGTTTTAGTGATCATTCTCTAGTTTTGTGCAATGTTTTTATTCAGAATATTTCACCTAGCGCTTATTGGCATTTTAATTCAGTCTTAGCATTTGCTCAACTTTTTAAAGAGGTTCTTATGTATTTCTGGGATGCTTTTAGACAGAGGAAGGGTGATTTTAGCAGTATTAGGCAGTGGTGGGACCATGGTAAGACTCAGATTAAACATTTATGTCAACAGCACACCCTCAACGTCACCAGAGACATCACCAGATCTATGAAAGACCTGGAGATTGATATAGTGGAACTAGAAAGTTTGAGCAAGTCCACAGCAGATCGAGGATATATTGAAATCCTCAAGATCAAAAAGCTAGCATTAGCTGACCTGCTGGATGTTAAAGTACAGGGTGCACTGGTCAGGTCCCGGTTTCAGGCCAGTGCAGAGATGGATGCTCCCACTAGCTATTTTTTCGGCGCGGGCAGAGCGGGTAATCCACTCACTTTTAGCAGACACAGCCACTACAACACTTACAGAAGCCAGCCAGATACGAAGGCGAGCTGTGCAATTTTATTCATCACTATATAGTAGTGAGTATGAGGAGCAGGAAGCTCAGGTGGAGCGGTTTTGCAACGGACTGCCTCAGGTCTCTGAGGAGACAAATGCACAGCTCAACAGGCCGTTACAAACGCAGGAGCTGCTAGCCGCTCTGCAGGGCATGCAAGGGCGGCGGGCTGTGTGTGGAATTTTATTAGGCCTTCTGGGATATCTTTGCTAAAGATCTGTTAGATGTTTTTAATGAAAGTCTGGCCTCTGGTTTAATGCCCACGTCCTGCAGGAGAGCGGTAATCACGCTGCTCCCAAAAAAAGGTAACCTGCAGGACATTAAAAACTGGCGCCCTGTGTCTCTACTGTGTGTGGATTACAAGCTTCTGTCCAAACTCTTTGCCTCCAGGCCGGGGGTAGATAAGCATCTCGTCCACCGGGACCAGACCTACTGTGTGCCCGGCAGGTCCATGGTGGACAATGTCCACCTCATTCGGGATGTTTGGGACATCTCTGGGTCATTGGGGTATAGCACTGGTCTGATTTCTCTAGACCAGGAAAAGGCATTTGACCGCGTTGAACACAAATTCCTCTGGAAAGTTATGGAGAAATTTGGGTTCAGCGCTGTTTTCGTAGCCAAGATCAAGGTGCTGTACAGTGATGTTGAGAGTGTGCTGAAATTTAACAGCGGTCTGTGTGCTCCTTTCAGGGTGTGTAGGGGCGTCAGGCAAGGCTGCGCTCTGTCCGGCATGCTTTACACACTCTCCCTGGAACCCCTCCTCAACAGTTTACTAAGAAATGTACAGGGTTTGCTTTTACCGGGTTTTAATAGTGGCATTGTTTTAAGTGCTTATGCCGATGAAATTGTTGTTTTTATTAAAAACCAGAGAGAGGTAGACATTCTAACCAACACTAGAAAAGTTTAGCGGAACATCGGCAGCGAGGGTGAATTGGAAAAATAGCAAAGCCCTCGCTGTCGGTGAGTGGCGCGACGGTCTCCCAGTTCTTCCCCAGAGCCTGACTTGAGAAAAAAGATGGTTTTAAGTACCTGGGGGGGTTCCTTGGTAAGGAACACATAGTGCAGAAGAACTGGGAGGAGAAACACAGAGAAAATTGAGGGGAAAGTTTCCAAGTGGAAATGGCTGCTCCCTCAAATGTCTTTTAAAGGTAGAGTATTGGTTTTAAACAACCTTGTAGCAACTGTGGCACCGTTTAACCTGTGTAGACCCACCTCCAAACCTACTAGCACAACTACAGCTGTGGCCAGCTGCATTCTCAGACATGCAGATTACCTGGGGCTGGATGCTGCTTTGTTTTTTATTGATTCTAAACTTTTAAAATGTAGGGGGCTACCTCTGTTTTATCAGGGTGTTTTTAAGTCTTGAGCCCTTTTTAACTGTAAAAGGTGCCCAAAGTCTGACTCTCTGTACTGGTTGTTGAGAGAGCCATTGATTCCCGGGGCCAAGCTGGATATCAGCAGCAGCTGGCCTGACGGTGGCGCTGTTTAAAACCAAGACCCTGTGCCTGCAGCAGCTGGTGGATGCAGTGGGGCCGGCACAGGGTGATGCCCGGGCCCTGGGTTCTCTCCTGGGTCTGCACTCTGTCCGGGTGGCGGGGGGGCTCCTGGAGCTGTGGCGCCAGAAGCTCACTGGGAGAGACAGGAGACTCCTCATCAATACATTCTCACTCCGAGCGCGTCGATTTTTGACGAACAGTCAGTGACTTTGGCTTCAGCTTCTGACGCAAAAGGGTACCCTTGTGCTTCTTTTTTCGACGCATGGGGTTTTCGTTACAATGTAGGCCTAATCCCTCCACAGCAATAAATGAAGCTATGAGCATTCATCCCATTGGCTAACGGGGTACCCGATGGCTGAACATAGAGACGCTATGAGCATTCATCTCATTGGCTAACGGAGGGCCTTGTGCTTCTTTTTTCGACGCAGGGGGTTTTCCACTCATTACAATGTAATGGCTAACGGAAGACCCGATGGCTGCACATTAACGGCAATTTTACAGTGAAATCTGTGACATTACTCAACACAACTACACTAACGTGTCCATTGCACAACATGTACGGGTTAAGGCTATGGACATCAGTTGTCCTGTTTGGTGCTTTGATTGAGAGAAACAATAATTTTTTTGATCAGTGTTGGGTAGCTGAGGTCGTTGCTATAGAGACCACGTCCGTCCGCTTTTTTTGACAACTGACAGAGTAACCCTATCTAATCAAAATTACGTTCCCAGAGAACTATTCGGCATTCTCAATTATGTTTGTCTGAAAAACGTATTTTGTCCGTGATTACGTTTTATTGAACATATCGCAAATACGAATTCGTTCTCAGCCTATTTTTTTGCCATTTATTTACCGTGTTACTTTGGCAGAATAAAGAATAAATTCATGCATTATCATTCAACTTGAACATGTGTTTTTACAGTATAGAGTGGCGGAGGGATGACGTATGTAGGCCAACCCGGAAGTGAGCGTCGCCCTGGGTTCCCTTGACAACAAGCGAACGGGTTTTTCCATTGGATTTTGGATGATTGCAGAAAAGTTGGTATTTTTGAAGCACCTCCTCAAAAACTGAAAATAAATGGTCATAATAATTTAAATATAATTAATCTCCTGAGTGTGTAGGGTATGTATTCAATTTTTTTCCAATGGGGCTGCGTTCACGTCACTTGACTGTCATGGTTGCTATGGTGGTTGCTATCGACCGCCCCATCTAATCCTTACATGGGTCAATTGTGTTGTTTTTGTCGTAAACTAGGGTCTGATGGTTAAAAAATAGACAGATATTCCAAGGTACCCTTAAAAGGCACGTTGGATGTTTTTATTTTCTGCAGTTTAGACTTTGTCTGTCACCTATTTTTGAAAGCAAAACACCATGTTATGTGTTATGTTATGCTCATTGATTTAACGAGACAGGTTATTTGAAACAATTAATTAAATATGTGTGAGAGGTCAATCCTCCTTCTGAGTTTGCTTCCTATTTATGTCTAGTGTACACCCGTACTTACCACAAGCACCCCCCCCCCGCCCCTTTGGAGAACTGTTGCCACGTCCCAGTGGTGGTGGTATCATATGAAAGAGGGCATTCAATTATACTACGATGATCAATTAGGAGGCTGAAGCCTTAAAGGAAGTGATGCAATAGGTTACTGAGTAAGCTATACCTTGGGGTCTCTTATATATCAAAGGCGGTCTCAAAGGACGTATACGCATCAACCTGTGGCTCAAGCCCTACAGGAAATTACTCTGCAAGTGCTCCATCTCGTTGCACCTCACCCAGCGGCTCGCTTTCAAGATTTTGGCCTGAAGTTCTTCCCAGACCTACACCCTAGCCATCCAACATGCATATCTGAGAATCAGGCCTCTCTTTAATAATGACAAAAAGATATGAGAGAAATACACATAAACTTTTGTTATCGCATAAGCGGCGTGGTGCCGGCTCCTTTTGACCCCAGTCTTCAAAAACGTGGCCACAGGCCAGCAGTGTCTGCACACCTGAAGCCAAAAATTTACACCTCCATCCTACAAAAAATGGGGACTAGAAACTAACCTCTGTCTTTACTCTACTGTTGGAGGTCACGCCCCTTTTCCGACCTTTTCGAGATAGCTTGGGATGCTAAAATGTTTACACACATTTCCCCGGGTCCCGAGAACGACATATCCGAGATCACTAGCTGCGATGATAAAATCATCCACCCAGATTAACACAATGATAGTTTCACTATCTGTTTGCTTTCTGTACACACAGTGGTCGGATACATTTCTCACAAAGTTGTTTTCTTCTAAATTATCATTTAGAAGTTTATACCAGTTTCTTCCGGACTGTTTTAGTCCTTAAATGGATTTCTTTAGTTTGTAAACTAATTTTCCTCCCGTCTCAGATGTCTTTTCAAAACCCTGTGGTTGTAGGCCTACTAAGAAAATCTCTTCATCTATTGGAGCGTGCAAGTATGCACTTTTCACATCCATCTGATGGACTATTAAGTCGTTTTGAACTGCTACCTGCATTAAGGCTCTCACTGAAGTAAGATTTGCTGTTGGAGCAAATGTCTCATGGTAGTCTATGCCCTCTGTTTGGCTGAACCCCTTTGCAACGTATCTTGCTTTAAATATTTTTCCCTTTTCAACATTTTCTTTAACACCATTTCCCCCCCACTGTATTTTTACCCTTTATGTGTCATTTTCTTTAAGTGAGTCGAGCCCTTCCTTCATAGCCCGTTCCCATCCTGGCCCCTCGGGTGACCTCAGGGCATCACTGTAGCTCTGGGGGATTCCATGTACTGCCCTGTAATAATAATCAATACTTACATGGGATATATCTGTATTATCAACATCTTTAATGTAGTCCTCTAAATATTTTGGTGGTTTTCTTTCCCTCTTTTGGTGAAGATTTTGACTCTGACAAGGTTCGGAGTCTGCACTGTTTTCATCTAGAACTACGTTCTCTGTTGTTTCATCACATTCTGACTCATCAGTATAATCTGTGCTCAGATTCTCCTCATGTGTCATATCAATATTATTATCAGTACTGGCTTTGTAACTCTGGACTTCTGAATCGTATTCAGTCTGTGTTTAATACTGTTTCTTTTAATGAACTTCACCAGTCTGTGTTTTGACACTTTCTCTGTGTGTGGGTTGTAGATCAGGTATGCCGGGCTGTTTTTACTGTGTCCAAAAAAATATCCCTTGTTCACCTCTCGGGTCTAGTTTCTTATGGTCATGTTTGTAAGCATAACCATTAGATCAGAAGACCCACATTTTGGACAGATTTGGTTTTCTCCCTGTTAACATGAAATATGGGGTGTTTTCAGTTCTGTCATTGTAACATCTATTTCGAACATAAGAAGCATATTGTACAGCATATGGCCATAATACTTTCGTAGTCCTTTCTCGTAGTCCTTTCTCCCCATCTCAAACAGGGTTTTCCACTGTCTCTCGGCTGTACTGTTTTGTTGGGGAGTATGAGTATGGGGATGACGTTTCATGTCTTATACCCTTTTCCCTTAACAGTGACTGAAAAATATCGCTTGTGTATTCAGTGCCATCATCTGATCTTATACACTTGACCCTGCCATATGCACTGTCTGCAAGGAATTTCTTTGCAGCTAGGGTCGTGTCACTTTTGGTTTTAAGGAAGTAAACTGACACAGCTCCTGAAAAATCATCTGTGAATGAAATAGCATACTTATATCCATCTGGGGAAGTTGGTTCAATGGGGCCTGCTAAGTCTGTATGTACCAGCTCCAGGGGCGCACTAGCTTTTGCATCGGCTCTCTTATTTTTGCTTTTGCTGAATTTTCCCTCAGTGCACACATTGCAGTCTATCTTGGTGTTACCTTCGATCTTCATACCCTCTACCACATTTGGTAATTTTAACACATCATTAATATTGCAGTGTCCCAAAATCTCATGCCATGTTTTGACATCACAAGATAAATTCACTTTGTCAGTGGACACCATATCATTAACTGCATTTGTAACACATCGTTTGTTATTTACCGTTATCAAGTAGTACAGTCTCTCGTGCACCTCTATGGGGAAAACAGTCCCATCTTTGTGAATCAGTTCATCCCGTCCCTCTTGGTATGTCACCGTGGCTCCATTACTAGTAGCTGCTTTCACAGAGAATATGCTCTGTGGATATAACGGTATGAATAAGGCCTTCTTCAGTGTGACCTTGCTGCATCTTCCTTCTCTGTCCAGCAAACACATCTCTGCGTCCCCTCGTTTCAATGCCATGTTGTTCATCCTGGTTCCATCAGCTAGCTCCATGTAGGGTGCATTTGGGTTAAAAGTCTCGTCAAATTTTGCATCTTCCTCAGTGATGATGTGTGATGTTGCTCCACAATCTAATTTTTCACCTACCTTGAATACGAATGTTTGTTCTTCCTCTTGGTCTTTTTGTCCATCCGCGATTTGTTTGACATCATCTTTGTGATTTGTTATTCTCCTGCATACCTCGTCACTGTGTGTGGAACTTCTGTGGTAGTTGCACCATTTTGCCGCACTTCTTTGGCGGCACTCTTTTGACATATGGCCATGGTTTCCACATCCATAGCAAACGATAGACGACATGTCTGCTTTCATTACATTGCCCGATTTGGTTTTAGTGTCAAACTTTTCTGTCTCTTCATAGCTTCGTAGTTTACTTTTAAACTGGATAAACGTTAATTTCTCGCTGCTCTGCGTCGTATGAATGGTGAACGGTTTATATGATTCTGGAAGTCCCTTCAGAATCATGGCCGTTATCAGCCCGTCACTTATCACCTCTTTTGCCTTTCTTAGCGAAGTGACTGTCTTTCAGCTCGGATGAGGTAGTCTGTCACAGTTTCTCCCGACACCTTTTTTACTGAAGTTAGTTCTGTGTATAGGGAAATAATTCTGGGCTTACCCTGACTGGCATAATGGCTCCTTAATATTTGCAAGGCTTTACTGCCGTCATCGGCCGCCTCTCTCATCACCAATGATAGGCTTTTATCATCCAGGAATTTAATTAGTTCCGCATAGCATTCTTCGTTCTTTTCTGGATCTGGATCATCCGTTGTGGCCGAGACACCTCCCTTCCCACAGTTCGAGGTTGTTTTCATCTCCGTTGAAGACAAACCTTTGCCATCTTCCTCCTCTTGTATCACGTCTGGGCCCATAACCTGTTGCGTTTTCATGTTCGTCTGTCATGTTGACAAAGAATCACGTCTTACATCGCTTCCTTTTTCTGTTTATTAATTTCTTCACAGCTCCGGTACATCATCAGCAGCCATGGTATGTGCTTTGTCTTCACTAACGGTCAATGACCCAGAATGCACTTCTATACAGAAACAAATAAAACAACCAATCACATCGGTGTACAATAAAGTTGGATACAAAAATAGGTCGTAATCCACATAATATAGGGGTATATTATTAACATATGAAATAACATTATGAGAACACATAATTTAACACTATTTATCATGTGTTTACGGAGTGCAGGAGGCTCACAAGCTTCTTCTCTCTTTTAACTTTGGTTTTTAGTTTCTTTGATGTGGTTTTTACTGAGAGGGTTTTTATTATGGGAGCTGCCTACAAAAACGAGCAAAAAGAAAAATGCCAGCTCCTTAATTTCCTTTCAGGAGAGGCAATGATGGCTATTTACATTAGCAGAAAAAACAGAGTGGAGAACAGGGAAGGGCAGGAGGCAAAGGCAGTATGGATGGTCAATATTAGAGCGAGACTCTGGCTAGATTTTAGAAGTTTTTATTAGATAAGCTAGTTTTCTAAACATACTAGTGATTTTAAAGCATTAGCATTTTGTTTGAACTGTTGAAATTTAAAACTAAAATAATCTACCCTTAGCCCTCTGTCTCAAACATTCTCTCTCTCTCTCTCTCTCTCTCTCTCTCTCTCTCTCTCTCTCTCTCTCTCTCTCTCTCTCTCTCTCTCTCTCTCTCTCTCTCTCTCTCTCTCTCTCTCTCTACCTCCCTCTCTACCTCCCTCTCTACCTCCCTCTCTGTCTCAAACTGTTTCTCTCTACCTCTATCTACTGTTAGCCTTCTCTGTCTCAAACTGTTTCTCTCTCTATATCTCTCTCTCTCTACCTCCCTCCCTGTCTCAAACTGTTTCTCTCTCCCTCTCTCCTTAACCTTCTATGTCTCAAATTGTTTCTCTCTCAGTCCCTCTCCCCTTAGCCCTCTCTGTCTCAAACTGTTTCTCTCTCCCTCTCTCTCCCCTAAGCCCTCTCTGTCTCTCTCTCTGTCACTTCAAAGAAACCACAGGGCCCCCAATCCCACAGGTTCCCATCCCAACGGGCCCCTATCACACGGGGCCTCTAACGAGACACTAATTGAAAGAAAACTGCCATCGAGCCAAGACCTCATTTGGCTGCGTACAGAAACCGGCACATGCCTACACACAGGGGTACACACACACACACACACACACACACACACACACACACACACACACACACACACACACACACACACACACACACACACACACACACACACACACACACTAAATGCACACACAAATGCAAACAAACACATCAATGCAGGCTCGCACAAACACAAACTGCAAATATAATATCATTATACAGAAAGAGAGAAAAGCGAATGACAAGTTGAATCCAAGCATATTTATTGTAAACTCCCATAACTATTACTACACATGCTTTCTGTGTTTGACTTGTTGCAGTCACCTGTAAGAATGCTGCCAATGTATTCAGGTTCAATTTCTTTGTCTAAATTAGTATCCTCCTGACATATAGAGAAACCTAGTTTGAGACGGAGAAGGTAGAGAAATTAGGTGTCTGGCGTGGAATATGTTGAAGAATACTGAATACTGAATACTGAATAATGTTATCTACATGGACCTGAACATTGAGGGGAAAACATGTTTGTGTTTATCATCAACAGCCTTTTGAGCCTTCTTTCTTCTTCTTATTTCTTCTTTGCTAACCACCAGACACCAACCTGTTGACACATATCGGTGCCAGAAACAATCCTTTCAAATCCTTAGTAGTCCAGAATCGGCTCAATGTCTGTAAGAAAGCACAATTCTTATGGCTCACATTCAGTCACAACGATACAAAGGGGTATAGTGTGCCTTTTGAGTGTTTGGTTCAACACAGCATCATAAGAACCAATGACAAGCTCTGGAGCAGCTTATCCCTGATGATGTACTCTGTTTGCTGTCACAGATACGGTGCACCAAGCCAGGAGGTCTGGAGAAATATAAACGCTCTACTGCGTGTCATCATAGCTGGATTCTCTCTCTCTCTCTCTCTCTCTCTCTCTCTCTCTCTCTCTCTCTCTCTCTCTCTCTCTCTCTCTCTCTCTCTCCCCCTCACTCTCTCTGACATCTGCTTTCACTGGCTTGAATAATATTGAGAAAGCAATTGCATGAAAAACAACACATGCATAAAACTAAAAGCAAAGTAGGCTGATAAAAAAACTGCCAACACCCACACTTCTCCCCTAAAGAAAACCCTAAGGGTAGATGTGTAACAAATTAAAATATTAAAATATAAATATATATATATATAGGTATAAAATATTGAACTATATTTCAGAATATTCCAATTTAAAAGCTTTCACAATGACATCTTTATAGTGGCTTTATATCTATCTATATTTCAATTATATTATTTCACTGATGAGTGCTTTCTTCTAGAATTCTCCCTCTTTTTCTCGTCTTTTCTCCCGTCTCGCCACCCACTTTCTCTCCTCATCTGCTTCAACCTACGCATTATTTTTTTCTATATGTTCTCAATCCATCTATCCCTCTGTCTGACCGTCTGTCGTCCTCTCTCTCTCTTAATGTCCCTCTCTCTCTCCGTCCCTTCACTTAATCACCGGAAGCAGGGCTATAGGTGAGAGAGAAATGATGTGTGGTAGTGTAGGAGTATGGAAATAAAAGAAAGTGCGAGAGAGCGAGTGTGGGAGAGAGAGAGATGCAGACGGGCGAGGAGAGGGAGAGAGAGAGAGAGAGAGAGAGAGAGAGAGAGAGAGAGAGAGAGAGAGAGAGAGAGAGAGAGAGAGAGAGAGAGAGAGAGAGAGAGAGGGGGAGAGGGAGAGAGAGAGAGAGAGAGAGAGAGAGAGAGAGAGAGAGAGAGAGAGAGAGAGAGAGAAAGAGAGAGAGAGAGGGAGAGCCTTGTGAACATAGACAGACGGCTGAACTATCTTGCTGCGGGGGACAACATCTCTGGAGACAGGCAGAAAGACAGTAGAGATAGACAGAAGTAGAGCAGAGACGGACAGAAGGACAGTAGAAATGGACAGAAGGACAGCAGAGACAGACAAAAGGACAGCAGAGACCGACAGAAGGACGGTAGAGACAAACAGAAGAACAAGACAGAAGGACAGCAGAGGCGGACAGAAAGACAGTAGAGATGGACAGAAGAACAGCAGAGACAGACAGAAAGACAGCAGAGACAGACAGAAGGACATCAGAGTTGTGTGTTTGCTGGTTTCCTGTGTTTGTTTGTCGTGTTGTGTGTGTATGGGTGAGTCACACAATAGGGAGGATAAAGAGGATTTGAATAAGTCCTCTATGAAAAATGAAACAAATAGGTCTTTAGCGCACAAAAACATACACACAAACACACACAACAGCACACACCATGCTACAAAGGAAAACAAAACTTTGACATCCACATCACCATCCCTCTGAATGTATTCCTATGAATAAACAACAAACGGACAAACTATATAACAACCCAAACATACAGACATGCTCACGCACACATACACAGGTACACACGCACACACTGACGCACACACACACACACACATACACAAACACACACACACACACACACACATACGCCGACCAACACAAAACTGATTCAATTGACATGAGATCATTCAGAGAGAAGATTTCAAGGCCAGAGAATGTGTGTGTGTGTGTGTGTGTGTGTGTGTGTGTGTGTGT
>NC_044064.1:15847444-15854944 GCF_902167405.1 Gadus morhua
CAACACTATCTTATACACTTCACACTCTACTTGCTGCTGACTGAGCACAGTAGATCAATACGCCGCTTGTATCGTTTTCTATCACATACATTTCAAACATGAGGTCCGTTGTAAAAATAAACCAAGGAGTGCATGTTTGATCGATCGTCATTAAAGCTGACTTGATACGAATGTAACAACGTCGTTAAACTAGTGAGATCAGATCCAGCCTTGTGTGGTTGCTATAGAAACGCGTTACCTACAGTTGAGCTAACGTTATTCACCGTAGTTCTAAAGGGAACTACTTTTCGAGGGAGATGAACTTAAACAGAGCATACATTTAATAAGCATGCAATACGAATAAGAAAAAGGCTAATTATTAAAGTATTTGAATTTTTTTATTATGTTGGCCGGCGCAAAGTAGAATAAACGGAATAATCACCTCAAGGCAGGGCAATAAACAGTTTGATATGCCCGGCTCGCGGAAGGTTACCGCCCTCGACTTCGTCTCGGGCGGTAAGCCGTCCACGAGCCGGGCATATCAAACTGTTTATTGCCCGGCCTCTCTGTGATTATTCCTTACTTATTCTCAAAATTCTGACCCTTTGCTTTTTTATTAACAGCAGTTACTTGTACTTTTACTTTCAGTACTTAAGTACATTTAATATCAGAAAAGTACTTTTGATACTTAAGTACAGTAAAGATCAGATACTTTAATACTTTTACTTAAGTACTATTCTAAAAGGTGACTTTTACTTTTACTTAAGTAATTTTCCAGTAAGGTATCTGTACTTTTACTTAAGTATGGCTTTTGAGTACTTTATACACCACTGCATGAAACACAACACACATTAGGGGAGGGAGCAAGACAGAGATACCAAAGTAAAACAGGAAACACACCAAAACAAGAGAAGGAAACCGACATACCATGACACAATCTCAATAAGCTATTACAACAGCTTCCGTAGCAAACAGGTTAAGTGTGTATGCTAATGCAGTTATCTACCCCCCCCCAAACCCCTCACCTGTGCAAAAGTGTGTGTACGTGCATGTGCATGTGTGTGTGTGTGTGTGTGTGTGTGTGTGTGTGCCTGTAATTACCCATTTGTTTCAAAGACTTCTGTCTGTCTGTCTGTCTGTCTGTCTGTCTGTCTGTCTGTCTGTCTGTCTGTCTGTCTGTCTGTCTGTCTGTCTGTCTGTCTGTGGGTGGATCTTGATCCGTCTTTCTTTTGACCTCTGGAAGTCGATTATTATTGGTTTAGACATTTTGCATTTGTGGCTGATATATGTTGACATGGTGATCCGAAAAAAATGCAAAAAAATCTTGATCAGTTCTATAGGCAAATAAGGATTGGAATTCGACACTGATTACTTTTTGACACATACTGTTTATTGAGTTCTACAAAAAGACATTTCCTTATTTCTAGGATTACAATAATACAAATAAAGGCAATACTTTTGTTTATTGGATGGAACACTGTGTATGGAGGTAGAACAATCGCGTCTCCAACAAAATAGCTCCTTTCTACTTATTTGGTAAACACCTATACACGACTGCCCCCTAAAGTTGATCAGTGACATTACAGTGGTGGTTACCAACCGGAGAACGCTATTAGCACCAACAGCAATCCTGCTGTTTTGAGTCCTTCTGTTGAGGGTTCTGCTGCATCTAGGATGTGGGCTTGCGGGCAGTCTCCCTCATGGCTCAACATCTTTATACTTGCTCAAGGGGTTGGGGGGGGAGCCCCAAATGTCCTAAATCGCTTCCAACGCCCCTGTCTAATATTGCCTACTGTACATGGACGGCTGCCGTGACAGAATGACATTTTGTCAGTCACCATCCGATTAGAACACAAGAGCATATGGATATTGGATAGTTATTGTGTTATTTTTTTAAGTAGGCCTACTGAGGTACAAGTGTCACCAACAGCTCCCAGCCTGACTATTGGATTTTTTTTAACAACTTTTTTATGAAAAGAAGTGGATAGGCTACTGTAGTTAGTTCATGTCATCTTACATCTTAACGCGTACAAATAAACGTTGCGAATAAGAGTGGTTTGGAATTTACCATTTTAAGAGGAGGTTGATGCTCCTGCTTGATGGAAATTTATGCAATATGACATTTCATGCAGTCATTATCATTGTATCGTGATTGAGGACACACTGCCATCTACCGTACCAGGACACCTTCTCAGATACTTAATGATAACGATCGCAAGCAGCGCCATCAAGCGGATATATGCGGTAACAACTTGAAGCTGGCAGGATCCATAATAGGTAGGCCTCAATCAGTACCTAGGCAATTACCCTTTTACAATTTTTGTTCTTGTCTATTGTTTGCCTTTATGTTCAATTCGGAGGCTTTCAGCCAATGACAGTAGGCCTACAGCCTCCGTTGATGTATCATAGAAAAATATTGTTTATTCCAGATATTTATTTTTTTACAACAAATATACCAAAACATGACCAACCCGAAATTAAAATAGCCTAATGTATGAATTAAGTATTAAAACCATGCATCACATGACAACATCAACAACAAGACCAATGAATATGAAATTTTCTTGGTAAAGGATTGTACAAAAAATTCAAGTGTCTTTGTGTGCGTGTGTGTGTGCATGTTCGTGTGTGTGCATGTGCGTGTGTGTGTGTGTGTGTGTGTGTGTGTGTGTGCGTGTATGTGCGTGTGTGTGTGTGTGTGTGTGTGTGTGTGTGTGTGTGTGTGTGTGTGTGTGTGTGTGTGTGTGTGTGTGCGTGTGCGTGTACGTGTGTTTACGTCTGTGTGTGTGTGTGTGTGTGTGTATGTGTAGGGTGTGTGTGTGTCGCATGCAGATGTTTCAGCGTTGTACGCAGTGGAAGACAGATTGGAGGGAGTTGTCCGCGGACTTTGTGGGGGTAGTTGGGGGTTGAGAACACCACGCGCGGTGTTGCTGTGTGACTAGTGGCTTCAGATGCTCAAAATTTGAAATGCGCTCTTCCAGTGCCGTTGTCACACTGCTCTGCGCATTCTTGACAAGAACATTCTCCCGGCGAGAGACTTGCAGCCAGGCGTGCCTCCAAAGCGTTCCTATGCTGCTTTCTTGCTGAGGCTGGTTGTTTGAGTCAGAGTGTCGCCCGACGCTTCGTTGCTCGGACCCGTTACCTGTATTCACCTTCACAAGGTAGGTGTTCAAAGTTATTGTCATTTTGTTATTTAAGTTAAAGTGATGTGGAAGTTGCATTTAAAGAGAGCATTGTTATTTAAGAAAGACGGATACAGTATAGATCCATGACTGATTATAGACACATGACTGACTGGTCATTAGTCATGTATCTAAGAGCCGGCGCACGCGCGGGGGCGTATCCATGTATTCTTTGCACCACTTTGAAGAGCTCAAGTTCACGCGCGTTGGTGTTTGTTATGATTGGACATGCGGTCAGTGGCGCCCAGTGACGTAAACAACATCCTCTTGGGTTGAAGCGAAGCCTACCTTTTCCGCCTTAATGAGTAGTTCCGACCGTTGACTGATTCACAGATGTATCCACATGTAACGTGACTGCAACTTTGATAATGTGGTAAGGATATCTGAGTTATGGAATTTGGTCAATGCAAAATTCAATTAATTCACTAATTAATTATTTAGAGGGTGGGTGGGGGCGGGCGGAGGTGGTGAGAAAAAAGTTTGGCGGTAATGGATGCATGTGTGGCTAATTGGTTAGCAGCTGACAGGGGGAGTGAATAGCGATATTCCCCATAAAGCGTTGTAGCTAGGCTTTGTTTTTGTGAATGTTGATTTTTGTTATAATTGTCACATTGTAATTATGTTCATAAAAGTAAGCCTTCCGTCACAACGTCAATCTTACTTATGTAAGACTCAACCGCGAGTTTCTAGATCATTTAGCTTTTTCAGCGTTTCCCCGGCATAACGTCTCATTAGCCAAATTAGCCTCTTCAACAAGGTGAGCGGCTCAGTTTCCCGACACAGGGTATAGAGAATGTATCTCACCCAGTGGGTTGTTACGTAACTTGGTACGTAAAGAACCCATCCTGCCTGCGTTGGAGTACATGTGATAATTCCACCCCCGTATTTTCGTGAGAGAGAGAGAGAGAGAGAGAGAGAGAGAGAGAGAGAGAGAGAGAGAGAGAGAGAGAGAGAGAGAGAGAGAGAGAGAGAGAGAGAGAGAGAGAGAGAGAGAGAGAGAGAGAGAGAGAGAGAGAGAGAGAGAGAGAGAGAGAGAGAGAGAGAGAGAGAGAGAGAGAGAGAGAGAGAGAGAGAGAGAGAGAGAGAGAGAGAGAGAGAGAGAGAGAGAGAGAGAGAGAGAGAGAGAGAGAGAGATGTTCTGACCAGAGAGCGAGAGATGGACAAAGACTTTATTATTTGTTGCCTTGTATTTAATCATATTATCACCTACTTATTCTCTAGGGGTCCGATAGAGACCGATATATTCAACAGCTGTAGCACACAAATAAAGTCTGCAAATGTGGGAGGTGGGATGATATGTTAATTTTGACGGTAGCACGACAAAATGTGTGATTTTGTATTTATGTATGGTTGTGTGTGTGTGTTTGTGTGTGGTGTGTATGTTGATATATATGTGTTTCTATGTGTGTGGGTGCTTCCCTTTTACATATACAGTATGCATTCATTAAACCATGTGTGTGTGTCCTCACGCATTAGGTGAACTGTATGTGTGTGGGCAATTGTGTGTTGTAATGTGTGTCTGTGTGTTTGTGCATGCGTTTATGTGTGTGTGTGTGTGTGTGTGTGTGTGTGTGTGTGTGTGTGTGTGTGTGTGTGTGTGTGTGTGTGTGTGTGTGTGTGTGTGTGTGTGTGTGAGAACTGGGGGGGGGGGGAGCATCGGGCTGTGTGTTGAGTAGGAGTGTGATCACACGACACCCCCACTATGACGCTCCTGTACAGAGATGGGACGCGCTAGAGTCCAGGAGACCAGCTCCCGGGTGCAGACCCACAGAGACCAGATACCTGTCCCGGTGACTTCTTCAATCACCCATCTCAGTCCCATTCTGGAATCAAGAGGGGACATGGAAGCCGCAGCTAGATGGACTACTCTGGCTCGTTCTAGAACATTTTCACAATGCATTAGAAATTGTGTTATTTCGAGGATGTACACCCACCAAGGATGGGTGTATAGGTCAAGTGAATGTAGAGGTCAAAGATATTTAAGTGTAGTATGAGGTCACGTCAGAGATGGTTAAGTGCAGTATGAGGTCAGAGATTGTTAAGTGTTTCCCCAAGGAAATTACTAAGTCAAGGGTGGCTCGGGGGGTGCCGCCGCCGTTTCAATTCCATTCAAAAAGCTTTATGGCATGACTATCGTGTGAACAGTATTACCAATGCATTATTTATCCATAACCATACAGTGCTGAGGGAAACACTGAAGTATAGTATGAGGGCAGAAATGGTTAAGTTCAGTATGAGGTCAGAGATGGTTAAGTGTAGTATGAGATCAGAGATGGTTAAGTGTAGTATGAGGTCAGAGATGATTAAAGTGTGAGATCAAAGAAGGTTAAGTGTAGTATGAGGTCAGCGATGGTTAAGTATAGTATGAGGTCAGAGATGGTTAAGTTCAGTATGAGGTCAAAGATGGTTAAGTATAGTATGAGGTCAGAGATGGTTAAGTGTAGTATGAGGTCAGATGATTAAGTATAGTATGAGGTCAGAGATGGTTAAGTGTAGTATGAGGTCAGAGATGGTTAAGTTCAGTATGAGGTCAAAGATGGTTAAGTATAGTATGAGGTCAGAGATGGTTAAGTGTAGTATGAGGTCAGAGATGGTTAAGTATAGTATGAGGTCAGATGATTAAGTATAGTATGAGGTCAGAGATGGTTAAGTGTAGTATGAGGTCAGCGATGGTTAAGTATAGTATGAGGTCAGAGATGGTTAAGTTCAGTATGAGGTCAAAGATGGTTAAGTATAGTATGAGGTCAGAGATGGTTAAGTGTAGTATGAGGTCAGAGATGGTTAAGTATAGTATGAGGTCAGATGATTAAGTATAGTATGAGGTCAGAGATGGTTAAGTGTAGTATGAGGTCAGAGATGGTTAAGTACAGTATGAGGTCAGAGATGGTTAAGTTCAGTATGAGGTCAGAGATGATTAAGTATAGTATGAGGTCAGATAATTAAGTATAATATGAGGTCAGAGAAGGTTAAGTGTAGTATGAGCTCAGAGATGGACAGACATATGTATGAAGTCAGAGATGTTTTAGGATGTGGTCAGGTGGTTAAGTTTATGAAATTGTTTGGTTCTTGGCCTTGCTCAGGATCTTGGCTGAAAGAGCAATGCATCATGGGAATTGTCACCAGAAAAGTCTTTGATGTACCCGGCTGAATCTAGCAGGATAGACAGCAAAAGGATATGTACTTCAGAACATATCCTGCTTTTGAATGACTCGGGGATCAGCATTACGAAAAAGACACACCTGTCGAATGATGTGACACAATAAAAAAATATTTGTTAAAGAGTTTACATTCTCACGATACGCCAAATGACTATCTGAATGTCTGAATTTTAACTATTATCAGTAATTGTATTACCCAGTAATAGGATAATGGGATCATGACTCTTTATGAATTTTAGGAGTTGACATTGAATTGAGAGCATATGTTGTATTTTCTCCAGGGTTAACTTTGCTGTAACTCAAAATAGAATTAACGAATAACGAAATAATTTTCAATCCTACTACCAAAAACCAACTTATTGTAGCTCTCATTAGGAGCAGCCATTACTTATCTATGTTTTATATATATATATGTTCGATTTAAAAGGTGACTCCTTTTGAATAGGAAAACTTGCAGTATTTAGCAATCATGTGTTGAGAATATTAGCCTGAAGCAGCTATGAATGTACAGCTATATATATCTTAATGGCCGGGCTGATTGTCACATAGGCTCTTGTCCTGAGGCGGGAACACGCAAGTAGCCTGAAAATGTCAGACTGCCTTGTCATTCAATATCAATAAAGTTTGTAAAGTAAGTCTACTCTAAGAAAGAAATTCAGCAGGATACACGCCGATTCTGCTGAATGATATATGTGGTCGAATTCCCCGCACTGAAGCTAGAATATTTTTCATAGATATCTTTATATTATCATTGTTAGCCCACTTTTCCATCAGGCTCTCCACTTGGGAACAAAGTACTTTTCAAGAGATAACCGTTAGTCACTCTCGCTCGTCAAAACCCTCTGATATTATCTAATCGAACGCTCTTCTTTTCCTAAAACAAATGTGCACTTGGAGTGCTCCTCCTCATGACAAGTTACCCATCATTATTGTTGTGAGTCACTCGCTGACTCAGGTCGGTCCAAACGGGGTACTACTGGTCCCAGACACTCACACACACACACGCACGCACGCACACACACACACACACACCAAACACACACACACACACACACACACACACACACACACACACACACACACACACACACACACACACACACACACATACACACATACACATACACACACACACACACACACACACACACACACACACACACACACAAGGTTGAGGTTCT
>NC_044064.1:15859944-15872444 GCF_902167405.1 Gadus morhua
TCAAGGTATGTTACTTGTGCCCTTGCAAAGTATTTCCTAGAGTGAGAGCGTTTGAGATCAGATTTCAGTTAACCTTTTGCTATTTTAGTTTTCTGCCCTTTTCCTTGCCGGAGCTGTTTTCCGCTCTTTTTTTAGATGCATTTTTTGAGTTCACAATTTGCTGTTTGCCCTTGTAACTCTTTGGAGTGTTTTTTTGGCAATTTTTCAATTAAAGATAATTACTGGGATCGCCAAGCAAGCCAAACTATTGTTATTCTTTGTCTAATTATTAATCATAATTACTCTTTCATTACAAATCATTTCCCTCCGGCTCCTCTCTGCCCTTTGGTCCCACTTACACCCTCACATGGTTTCTTCATGGAAAACACCACGCCACAGAAACAATACCTCAACACGTTGTTCTATGTTATTACTGTCATTCATGATGGACCTTCAGACGTTCCTGGTGCGCAAGTGCGGCTTCAGCCACAGGAAGCTCCTGTGTCTCCGGGCAACCAAGGAGCGAAGCCCCGCCTCCATCCGAGAGCTCTTCATCTGTGAGGAAGACTCCAGTGAGTAGAAAAATGCTATACTAGTCTGTGAGCCGTTAGCTGCTAACAAACCTTTTTCATGTCGTTTGATTCAGGCCAGAAAGAAAGGAGAAAATGGCATTTATAATCGATGGGCCTCATGTGAGATAATTTGCGTCTCTTTTACTTGACTTTTGTGCGTTCATAAGAGTGTGCCACGTCAGTTTCAGCACACGCTCCTCAGTACAGGAGATTGTCCTAAACAGTGGGTAACCATGACGAATCCCACCTGTTCAAAAATGAGTGCCTGTGTTCAAGGGAATATTAGGTAACACTTAACAATACGTTATTAACCATTCATTTAGATAAGTAAATGCAGTTTTAAGCAGTATTTAACATCATTAGCGTGGGGGTTGGGGTTATAACCCTATTAAATAATGTATACATTAATACCTTAAGGCAACATTATTACCTTAATGAACATGAACAGCGTTATTAAACATAAACACCATAAATAAATAATGACAAGACTTTTAGTTAATGAACTGTTAATGAATGAATTTTACTGTATCTCCCAATGGTTTATTATTGGTTCATTAATGTACCCTTATTGTAATGAATGGGCATCGATTTGCGTCATCGACACCTCGATCCTCAGCGATGCCAGTCATAAAAAAGAGTACCAGGCCAGGGGAAAAAGTGTGTGCGTAAGTCCTCTTTTGGAAACGGATGACAGAAAACCCACCAAAAAGTTGGCAGCGTCCGTTAAGTGGCAACAGAGCACCTGCTAAGGTAAAGCAGCGGGAAGAATTGTAAGTGCGCAACCCACTGCCGGCTGTCCCAAAAAATAAAGACATTTTAAAATAGAATCTGAAAGACGTCTTGGCAAGGCCAGGCGATCCATGTGTCCATGCAGTTTGAGGTGTTGATATTACTACTGGCCGCCAGAAATATGAATCACGTCATGTTTAATAATACTAAGCTTGTTCTGAGAAGGAGTAGGCTGTGAGGAAGGGCAGTGTGGACAGGGCCACACAGTGCAGCGCCCCAAAGGACTGTGCGTGCATAGACACACACATACACGCGTCAGATAAACCCACACACGGATCTATAGCCGTGCATCATTGAAATATCAGCCAACAAATCCAAAACTGTATCGACGCACTCTTGAATAAAGAAGATTTGATGGAACATAGCCCGCGATTGCGTTCCTACAGAGACAAACGCCACGATTACCCAGCATGGTAATCAGTTATTCCACCGCCCACGCAGCAACAATATATCCTCTATTCTTGTTTATGCTATTTTGATTAGGATTATTCTTCTATAATGGAAAAACGTCATACAATTACATTAATACGACTGTGTCATCGGCTGAGAATATTGTCGCAGGTGTATTATTTACGTCATTGTCACAGTTTTATGTAATCATTAGTTAAAGACATGGAATAGGAATCGGTTGCTTTGGCTTTGGCCAGCAAACCTAGACAAGTCTAGACCACTCATAGATTTAGAAAGTACCTAAGAGAAAATTGTAAGCACAAGGATTGAATGTGTGAAGGGCAAATAGGTGCTTGTGCTTGAATCACAAGCATAAATGTGTGTTCGAGTGGTTCTTGCATGAGGCCTATTGTGGTAGGTAATGTGTCCGATTTGTTTTAAATTCAATGCGTGTGAAGGACAAGGAGCAAATCCGTCATACAGAATTATATCTACATTGATATTCTATAAAAAGAACCAAAAAAACGGAACACAAGATCAAAATACAAAAAAGCCATCATCATGAAGTTAATGCATTGGACGCCCAGAGAATCCTCACTTAGAACCACTGAGGGCTCTTGAAACACTGATCAGGGCTTATAGGACCCGATGTGGCTGGTGATGGTGTGTCTCTTCTCTCCCCAGCTTTCTCCTTGGAGAGCTCTGCACTCAGCTTCCCTGACCTCTGCAGACTGGTGGCCTTCTACTGCATCAGCCGGTAACGACAGCATCTTTCTGCCGTTAGGGCAAGAGAGTCAGGAGTCAGAGTCAGTCCGTGTGTCACGATCGAGGGCGAAGCCAGGGTCAATGCCGTGGCTTTGACCCTGGCTTTGACTCTGGCTTTGACCGTGTCTTTGACTCTGGCTTTGACCGTGTCTTTGACTGTGGCTTTGACTGTAGCTTTGACCATAGCTTCGTTACACCTTGTGCTGCTTAGGGTGTTCAATTCCTAGCAGAAAAGTACTGGGTTCGATACCCAACGCCCGCATTCTAACCCCTAATCGCATCCTTGTCGGATGGCGTCAGCAGTAGCAATCGCAGCAAATTATCGAAAGCCAAAATACACTTTGATCTGATCCAAAAAACTTAAACCTTGAAAACATCTGAACACAGGTTTGCTTGTTGCTCACTGTGGTTGACGGTGGTGTTTGTTCACAGGGATGTGTTGCCTTTCCCACTGCAGCTGCCCGAGGTCATCGCTCGAGCGACCTCACACAGGCAGCTGGAAGCCATCTCCCACATGGGACAAGGTAGAGCTAGAGAGAGACTTCTGCACAGCTCCACACGTTGGTCCTCTTAGGAGATGTTTTTCTAAGTTGTTGATGTCTAAATGATGGCCATCATGGAGGGTTTTGAGTTGAGGGCCCTGTTACACTGCATCCCAATGTGGGCCAGTGGGGATCTTTGGTACTGTGGCTTTCATTTTATTCCCATCCATCTTCATTATAACTCACTAGCTAATGTACGCAATTTGGAGAGGCGAGACAAGGTAAGCTAAATGTTTAAGGATCCATCCAATATATATACCAGCCCTCCATTCAGGCCTCTCTCCAGAGCCAATCCGATCCTGGGCATTGAGCGCACGCAGGCAAGGGGTCGACAGGTAGACGGACAGGTTGACCAGCCAAACATCTTCATTTGACAGGCTTTTTACAGGCCTGCTGCAGCCACAGATACCAGACTTTACCAGATTTCTCTTTTTTTTTGATCAGATCATCAGTTATTGATTGTAGTCAGGATATTTGTACAATTATATGACAATGAATGATTCTAAATAGCTTTAATAACATAAAGTAATAAATAAACATATTACATTTTTTTGAAAAGTGCTTGTTTTGTTTGTGCACAACTTTTGAAAATATTTTACATCAATGTAGGTATAATAATAGCATGAACACAATTATCCAAGGGTTGAGTGAAGGCCAAACTGTGGTTTTCTGCTGCTTTTGGTTGACAAGAATTGTTGTATGGAATACTTTAGCTTGGCGAGTGGAACAATATATCATTCAAACAAATGAAATAGGGTGGTAACACATTTCAAAGCCATCCAGCACTGCGCCTCTCCCACATACGATGATGACCCACAGAGTTCTGGAACGCATCGAGCCCCACCGAGAATGGATCCGTGGACCAGTCGGAGGAGTTCGGTCCCAAGGGCCAGCTTGTACCAGCTGTTGCGCCGGCGCTGGACCTGTTGGGGGGCCCACTGAAACAGGGGAAGCTTTGCTTCATCAACCCCCTCTTCCTGCAGCTGGAGGTCAGTCGAGAAATTCAGAGCTTTCGTCCAGTTTTGACGAATTATCGCTTCGAAAATGATCGGAGAGCAGATGAGATTTAAGACTCTAGGGGCGTGGTCTTTATTAACTGTGTGATGATGCTCATTGAGCTGCTATAATTAACCCAGCAAGCAGATCTCCGGCCATTGGATCAAATGCAGGTTTGATTTGACGCGCCCCAAGCAGGGGCGTAACCAGGGGCGGGCTTTGGGGCCCGCCCCTGGTCCCCTAAAGTGGTCCCCTAAAGTGATCCGGACAACGTCAAACCTGCCGCCAAAGTACAACTTCAATAAAAATTGGAGTGAAAGCGATGTGTGTGGTGTTTAGGTGTGCGCGTGTGTGTGTGAAGTTCAAGCCTTATCTGCCACTACTTTGCCCGCTCCGTTGAACCTACCTCCACACAACATGTGTCCCACCCCGTGTGTTCCCTCCCGGGGACCCAGCTCCCCCAGAGCCAGCAGGCCCTCCAGACCCTTCAGGCCCTTCAGACCCAGCAGCAGCAGTCCAGCCACGGCGGCGCCTCCACCAAGCGGCTCCGCTTCAAGCGCAGCATGCGGGTGCGTCTCTCCACCGACGGCTCCATGCACCTCTCCATGGAGGGCGGGGGCTCCTCCGCCTCCTCCTCCCCCTCCCGCACCCCGGAACGACCGGGGCCCCCCGAGGAGAGGCTCCCCCAGAGGAAGGTGCACGCCGGGGCCGGGCCCCTGAGGAGGAGCCCCGCGGTGTCCCCCGCCTCGCTGGAGGACGAGGAGCTGCCGCCGGCCCGGGCCCCGCAGGTAGGGGAGGGGGAGGGAGGGGGAGGAGGGAGTGATGGAGGGGGAGGAGGGAGACCAAGGGCAGGGATGGAGGGGGAGTGATGGAGCGGGAGGAGGGGGGAGGGATGGAGGGGGAGGAGGGAGACCAAGGGCAGGGATGGAGGGGGAGTGATGGAGCGGGAGGAGGGGGGAGGGATGGAGGGGGAGGAGGGAGACCGAGGGGAGCGATGGAGGGGGAGGAGGGAGACCGAGGGGAGTGATGGAGGGGGAGGAGGGAGTGATGAAGGGAGGAGCGATGGAGGGGGAGGAGGGAGGAGCGATGGAGGTGGAGGAGGGAGACCGGTGTGAGTGATGGAGGGGGAGGGGAAGGAGGGAGACCGGGAGCGATGGAGGAGGGAGAAAGGGGCCTGGAGGAGGGAGACGGGGGGTGGGAGGAGGGACCTGGTGCACGGAGATGAGTCAATGCGTTCGTCATAGGATGAGACCGGGGCTCCAGGAAAACATGTTCAGACGGAGGGTTTCATAAATAAACAACAAGACGTTTTGAGAACAGGGCCATGTTCAACAAAGCTGTTTTCGGAAAAGCCTTTGGTCTGTTTATTTGATCAAAACAAGTGGATTAGTTTGTATAATTGATCATTCAAATTATATAATATGATAACAATATTATTTTTATTAAAATAAGAATTCAGTTAATCACCCAAGATTCTAAGAAAACTCTAAGGTAACGTTCATCCAATAACGGATCCTTTACGATAATAAAATAACACATTTCATTGTCCCGATGTGATGAGGCGGCCGGGGAGCCCGTCCCCCCTCAGCAGGAGCCCAGCGTGGAGGCGGCGGTGCTGGGTCTGGACGCCGTGCCCACCCCCTCCCTGGCGGAGCTGGACAGCAGCAGCTCCTTCAGCAGTCTGGACGAGGAGCCCGACCAGGACGCCTCCCCGCCCGCTGACGACGCCTCCGCCTCCCTCGAGGGCTTCCTCCTTCCCCCCTCCGCCTCCACCTCCTCCTCCCCCTCCCTGCTCCAGGCGGCGGCCCCCCACCGCCCGCCCCTCATGCGCTCCGGTTGCCGCGGCGGCCTGCAGCGCATGAGCGCCGCCTTTGTGTGTTTCTTCGCCCCGGAGAAGCGGGTGACCCGGCTGGTGGAGGAGCTGTCCCGGGACCGCCGCTCCGCCTTCGGCGCGATGGTCCAGGACTTCCTGCAGACGCAGAGGGAGGAGCTGAGGCGCCTGGCGTCGCCGTCCTCCTCCGCGGGGGCGGCGGGGGGCTCCGTGGAGGTGCTGCAGGGCCTGAGGCTCTTCCTGACCCAGGCCAAGAGCTGCCTGCTGGATAGCGGGGAGCTGGAGCCGCCCATCCAGACCCTGGTGCCGGAGAGCGAGCAAGGTAGGGCGGAACGCACAGCGTCATCTCATGGACGAGGTTAACATCTCAATCTCACTCAACCCCCCCCCCCCCGGGTTTCTTTTTACGGCAACTCAGTTGTGGCCGATCCCTCCTCTGATAAATCCACGCACACTCTGTTAACGACAGTCATGGGGGCTTTCCTCACCAAACCACATCCTCTCCCTCGTTGATGACGGTTGGGATCCTGTGCAACCAATTGGATGAGGGGAGCGCCACTCAAAGAGGCTCATTTGGTCTCTGTGGAGTTGAGAAACTGCAGTGAGGAAAGCCCTTTTTCCACACTCACACACACACACACACACACACAGTTGTGTAGGGAGTGGGTGTGTGCTCCAGCCCATGCGAGATACGCATCGTTTGGATGTGTGTGAACTGTTGGGGGCGCACTTGCAGATGCATGAAGCTTACAGCTCTATGTGTCAGAGTATTGTGCGTGTGTGTACATGTGTAGGTATGTGTGCTGCACACGTGCATGCTAAGTAGTACATTCGATTAGTATGTAGGAGTATGTAGCTCTACTTCTATGTTTTTTTATAAATCTTTATGTGTGGGGTTGACTAAGGAGTTGAAGGTGCAAGTTAGCGTGTGGGTTAGCGTGCAGGGCCGTTGGTCGGCATGTGGACAAGCATAAAGCAGGCTACACACCAGCGCCGCGGTGCGCAGTTTACGCGCGTTAAGTTCCGCCCCGAGCACCAATAGTGATTATATTTTGAAAGCAGCAGATCAACCACCATAGTTGGTTGGCTGCCATAACGTTATACCAATTGTTTTCTGACTACCTATATGGGACTGATGACCACAATCCTCTGTTTGTGCTTACAATGATAGTAAGTTTAGTCACCGGTGTGTGGTGGTAAAATAGTGGGGGAGGTTGGTTTGACGCGCGCCGTTCGGTGCCAGTGTATTTTGCACTTAAGCAAGCAGGGCAGCGAAGAGGTTAGCACTCATGTGGGTCAGCATAATTGATCGTGTGCTGGGCACACGAATCGACACACTAACTCCGGCAGTGAACAGGGCAGCGGGCAGGTTAGTGTCTAACCAACAAACTAACACTGGCAGTGAACAGCTTAGTGTCTAACCGACACACTAACACTGGCAGTGACCAGGTTAGTGTCTAACCAACAAACTAACACAGGCAGTGAACACCTTAGTGTCTAACCGACACACTAACACTGGCAGTGAACAGGTTAGTGTCTTACCGACACACTAACACTGGCAGTGAACAGGTTAGTGTCTAACCGACAATAACACTGGCAGTGAACAGGTTAGTGTCTAACCGACACACTAACACTGGCAGTGAACAGGTTAGTGTCTAACCGACACTAACACAGGCAGTGAACAGGTTAGTGTCTAACCAACACACTAACACTGGCAGTGAACAGGTTAGTGTCTAACCGACACACTAACACTGGCATTGAACAGGGCAGAGCGCAGGTTAGCGTACAGGTTAGCGTGCAGGTTAGCGAGCAGGGCAGTGCTCTGGTGCTGGTTTTGCGTTGGCGGGAAGCATTAGCATTTTCTCTCTCTCTGCTCATTTATCATAAAAAGATCACAGTAGGCCCACGCTCACTTGGAGGGAGAGAAAGAGAGAGAGAGAGAAAGAGAGAGAGAGAGAGAGAGCGAGAGAGAGAGTGAGAGAGAGAGGGAGAGGGAGAGAGAGAGAGAGAGAGAGAGAGAGAGAGAGAGATAGAGAGCTTTATTAATGTAATGGATGTATTCCATCTTTGCAAGTAACTGCAATAAAAATAACCCTCTTTTTCCAACAGTTTTTTTTATTACACAGGATCTGTAATGAAATTCAAATGATTATTTTTCCTCCTCCCCCCCGGTTTAAATCCATGTAGTACCGATCCGCTGTGATTAATTCCAGACCTCCCAGGTGGTCCACAGAGACGTTGAGCCTAAGCCCATGCATTCAGAGTGCCTGCGTGTACAGTACATGTACAGTACATGTACAGTACATGTACTGTATGCAGACGAGCTGGGTGAGCTGGAGGGGGAACCACTGTGAGGTAACGGAGACGGGAGGAAGAGAGGGGGCGTGGGGGGGGGGAGGTGAAGGAGACGTGAGTGATGGATCACAGGCAGGGCGATGATGTGATGACTGGCGGTGAACAGGGACGGGGGGCGGGGGGGAGGAGGCGGAGCGGGGATGGACTGATATTACAGAGCGGCAGTGAGCGATGGTGCCTCCTGGACAATGAGGGTGGAGGGCTGGATGGATTAATGGATGGATGGGTGGATGATGGTTGGATGTATGATGGTTGGATGGATGGGTGGGTGGTGAGTGGATGGGTGAAGGATGGATGAAGGGATGAGTGGAGAGTTGAATGGGCGGGTGAGTTGATCAGATGCTGGATGGAGGAATGAGTGGATTCCTAATGGATTAACATATATATATATTTTTTAATAAATGGATGGATAAATCGATGAAAGGAGGAGGAGAGACAGGAGAAACAGGAGAGAAGGCAGTGGGTTGTGTGGCGGCACGGTGTATTTACATATGTCTACGCCTACTGCCGCTGTGAATCAGTCTAAATGTCAAGGCACTGTTTCCTCAAGTACACTGTGGCTTGTCTTTCACCAGACACTTTGAGGCGTGCGGACAGGAAAACAAAACTGTATCTTTTATCAATTTCATATACGGCCAACATGAAGGTTTTTCAGTCCAATCAACCACCGCACCGGCTGATTACAATCAAGAATCGAAACCCAGAGCTGTGGCGTGATTGGCTGCCGTAAGAAGACGATAGGGGATGCCTTGATTGGCTGGAGTGAAACCCTGAATACATTAACTCGGTGTAAGCATCGGTTGGGATTGATAGTTAACACTGAGACATCATCTCGGTCGCTGTTTCTCCTTCTTGTTTTGCTGCGTGTGTTTTCTCGTCATTGGCATCTATTATTATTGTTGAGTGAAATTAACCAAACCAAACCAAGCAGCTGAAGTGACCATGTGACCACTAGACGCCCCACTCTCTCTTTTGTCACTGCAGACGCGCGTAAGCAAGCTCCTCTCCTCTCTCTGCTCTCTCCCTGCGTCATTTGCCTAAAATAATTATTTTATTTCCCAATATTGAGATGGAATGAAATTCCGGGACTAATGGAGCGGCCCTTTCTCGTCCGCCTGCGTCAGTTACAGAACGTAATACATACTGAACCGTGGAGTGAACCCCATTTTGCGTGGCGGTTTGAGGCAAAGTGATGTGATGATATCAAAGAGTATCCGAGTATCTGTGATGGGCAATATAATAAGAAGATGAACCTGCGGAAGTCCTTTGAGAACGTTACTTTGAGACAGACTCCGACAGAATTGATTACTGTGGTTACCTCGCCCCTGGAAACACCTGGGCGCCTCTGCTGTGTTTATTTTAATTGCAGCCCTACCACTTTCGATGCCAAAAACCCTTGATGACATGTTTGCTCGCTGCCCACTCTCCACCTATTGGGTCTGATGCTAATCCTAGCCGTACTTGCGGCGTGGCCAGCTCCTGTTGCATGTTCCTGCTTAGTGCTCAACTTGGTTTCTCATCTCTTCCTTGTCCAGAAGGCACGGTTCTGCTTGTCAGATGTGTTGTCGAACGGCCCAAACTTAAAAACAAGACCACGATCTGAAATCATGAAAGATGAAGCATGGGCTGAAGGTTCAAGCAATACAATGTAGGGAAATACAGGCTGAAAGAAAGCCCCCCATGTCTACAGAAAACATAAATCTGTCAGGTGCTTAATTTAAAAAGCGTTGAGCGCTGAGGCCCTCTCTTCAAAAGCATATTTTTATCTATCTATTTTATATTGGTTGAAGACCTTTTATGTAAACCGCTCCCATGTCCCCCCCCCCTCCCTCCCAGACCTGGCCATGGAGCGCGCCATGTTCAGCTCCGTGCTGCGGCCCCTGAAGAAGCTCCTGGACAACACCCTGGTGGCCCTGCACCGCCTGGACGGCTCCTCGCAGCGCCTGGCCCAGGACCTGCTCCGCGTCAAGGGGGGCGGCCTGGAGCGGCTGGGGATCCGGGCCCCCTCGGGGGCCGCCTACGACCGGGAGGTGGAGCGGGTGAGGCAGAAGCTGGGCATGATGCAGAGGTCTCACTCGCCCATCGACAAGGTGCTGCTGCTGCTGCAGGCCTGCAAGTGCGTCCACAAGGCCATGGGGTCCCTGCACCGTGAGTACACAGACAGGACTTTAGTTAATGCGTAGGGTGAGGCGGAACCCCCTCCCTTCCCTTGGAGACTTCCAGCCCCCCCCCCTCTTTGAAGTATCTAGCCTTTCATTCTTGTCTCTGATTGGATGGCTCCATAATCGATTGGACTTTTGGAAACTGTATAGGCCTTGGTTAGAGTTAGAGTTTCATAACATAGACCAGTTATGAAGCGACTTAAACTTTTTATAAGATCCCATGGTAATAAGTTACTGATAGTCCTTGAGCAACATACTGGTTTCATACCAGTTCCTTAGGTAAACATATCCAGAATTGATTCATGGGCCAAGCAAAGGAACCCCCCCTTAAAATGGTTCAAAGTGTTTTCAAAATGGATAAAACTAGCTCCTATTTAATCCCGTTCCCAGGACAGGAAGTGAGCTGGGAGGACTTCCTGCCGTCGCTCACCCACGTGATTGTGGAGTGTAACAGGCCCCATATCCTCCTGGAGGTGGAGTACATGATGGAGCTGCTGGAGCCGTCCTGGCTCTGTGGAGAGGGTATGAGACAGATGGATGGACAGATGATAGAACAGATGGATGGAGGGAGGATGAAGGATGGATAGTTGGATGATTGATGTGTCAATGTGTATGTATACAGTTGTAAGCACTAGTACATCATTATGTTTTGGCCCATAGTACAATAGGACAGCGATGGATGATATTCAGCATTTTCTACTGTTAATGCTTTTAAGAAGAAAGCAAATGTAGTCCTAACAAGCTTTTAAGAAGGAAGCAAATGTAGTCCTAAACCTCCTTCATTTCTGATTACCAACTAACTACCATGGTACATTGGTAGGGAAAAGTCGAACTTGGTAGTTAAGCAACCTGTCCTCTCAAACAGAGGTGGTTCCTGGTTGATTGTTTTATTTTAATTAGCAAATAGCAGTGTCCCATCAAAAGCCGAGAGAAGATCTCACAAATGAAGAGAATTCCACAAGCACCCAATGAGCCTTATTAGGAGCTGAGCGACCCCTCTGTAGAGCTCTGATACATGTTCCTTATGCACCTCCCCAGCAAACTCCAGCCAGAGCCTTTTAGAAGCGTACCCAGGAGACCACTGCCCCTGTGTTAGTTCAAATCCCTGTACCTCGTTTGAGGCGTGCCTGCGTGTGTGTCCAGGGGGTTACTACCTGAGCAGCGTGTACGCCAGCCTCTGTCTGATCCAGAGCCTGGAGGCCAAGGCGCCGCGTCCCCCGGGCTGCCTGACACGGGAGGCCCAGGAGGAGCTCAGGGAGTGGGGCCGCAGGCGGGGACGGGAGGCCCAGATACACCGGGAGAGCCAGAGGATCCAGGTAGGGGGTCCCTGTTTCCTTGTCTCCAAAGTCGTGCCTTATAAGGGGCGGGGTCCTTTCCACAAAGTTTCATCTTCTTCTTCTTCTTTTTCTTTCTCTCTCTTCCTCTCTCGTCCTCTCTTTATCTCCCTCTCGCTCTCCCTTTCTCTCATTAAAAAAAAATATATAACGCATGCTAGAAAGAGTAACCAATCACTGAAATGAAACCACAGTGGTTGTACTGCATCAAGTGTTGCAGTTCAGGTGAGTGGAGAAAGGGCTCAAAATAGTGTGGACAATCTGGGCCAATCAGAAATCGCACACTCCCCAAAGAATCATTCATTATTGTGTTGGAAAAGTTATCCCTCTCTCTTGAGCGTCTGCTGGAAAACATCCCCCTCAGCTCTTTACCCCATGCTCTTCCTGTTGTGATAGCGTCGGTTAAAGACACAATGCAACACACAAAAAAAACGATGGCGTGTTTATCCGAATAAAATATGGGAAATAAATAAACGATGGGAGAAGGCGTTTAAGGAGGCTAACAACTGAAACCGTTACCAAACAACAGTGACAACTCCCCCCCCCCCCATGCATGCAACATGCATCTGACAGACATGGGACCCTCCTCTGTGGTAGAGAAATCAGGGTTCAATGACCTGTTTGAAGGGCTCAACACGTGACACTATCCACTACTCTTACACCGCCGGGTTTTGCCCTGACACTTTGACCTGCCTCATACAGCGGAGCAGAATAACTCATTGACAGGAAGTCAGAGAAGCCCTCTCTTGCGCTGACTTTAGACATTCGGACGTCCAGAGCTGTGA
>NC_044064.1:15877444-16047444 GCF_902167405.1 Gadus morhua
CAGGGGATGCTTTAGTTCAATCAACCCCCCCCCCACACGCCCAGACCCCCCTGATGGAAAGGGTCGGAGCGGTAATCCCACGGGATCAGGCTGGGATGGGGAAAGTTCCCGGGGATAATTACAGTGGGATTCAGCCTCCCCCCCCCCTCCTCCCCAGCCCCAATGCTGTTGTTTCTCTCCCTGAGTTTGACCTTCTTCTGAATGGCGACCCACTTGTGCAGTTTTTGTTTTTTTCCGTAGTGTTAAATAATCTTGTTATGACAAGAGTACCAAGAAGGACCATGTCTTAATCACTTATTGATATTAATAATGCTAACAGTAACGACTACACACCGGGTCTGTGTCTTACCTCATGGTGATTGGTTGAATGTAAATGTCGACGCTGCCAGCTCATTGGTTGGCCCTCCGCCGCGAGTCATCCTTTCCCACGGACTTTGACGTCATCGCTCACGAACACGATGCATATCAGAAGTAATCAAATATATTAAAAATAACGGGACGGCTATCACGTCCGGTATGGAATATAGGTCATTCGAAAAAGATTTATGTGCAGGGGTACTTTATGAAAGCGATAATGTGGTTTAAATATAAGTGCATGCTTTTTTTATTTGTACATGTGAAGTTTCTGCGAATGTAGACTGTGTGCGCGGGTCTCTGTGTGTGTATGTGTGTGCGTATGAGTGCGATGCATGTGTTGATTGTATGCCAACATTAAGATGCCCACTATTTATTTTTAATGGGGAAAAAAACACATCAATGTATTATCGTCATGTAATATCAATATCACAATAAAACAGCAATATCTGTTCATAACGTTGTTTCATCACGTTTTCTGTCCCGGTCTGATGACATCATATGCACTCCTCGACATGGTAATGAAACATCGAGTCAGTCCGTTATCAAAAGGCCTTAAAGCTTTTCTCTGAGTGGCCGGAGGATTCCATTTGAGAGTCCGTTTTGCTCTCAATCCTAGCACTGTGGAATAACGTTGCGGTGTGTGAGACACAATGCAACATGTGTGTATGCGTTGCTATATCAAGCTTTGTTTTTACGCACAATATAACAACTCAATACTGTGTGTCCTGGGCTGCTCACTCTTAGCACGATTTAGATATAACAGATTTTATTTTCAATAGCCTATTGAAATAATAGGACGTTAATACAATTACACAAAAAAACTCCAGTGGCCGCCAGGAATAGAGCATAATATCAACAATATAACAATAACCGAATAAGGCAAAAACATTGGGGTTGTCGTTTGATAACCGATGGTTATCGTATGTGTAATAATGATAATAGCCATTATTAACAATCATGAGTCATTATTTGGAGGATTCACCCACTCAACAGTTTATGACTCAAAATACCATGAATAGAACAATATGGTGCTCCATCCCCCAAAAGTGAAACACAGTTTTGAAGTTACATCATGACATAAACTACAACAAACCAAAGGTTCGCATAACCCTCCCAAAATACTGTGTGTGTGTTTGTGTGTATGCTTCACTCTCTCTCTCTTTGTAAGTGTTTGTGTCCCTTGTAATTGTGTGTCTTTTTGTAAATTTGTATCTCTCACTGTGTGTGTGTGTGTGTGTGTGTGTGTGTGTGTGTGTGTGTGTGTGTGTGTGTGTGTGTGTGTGTGTGTGTGTGTGTGTGTGTGTGTGTGTGTGTGTGTGTGTGTGTGTGTGTGTGTGTGCGCGCGCGTGTGTGAGACTATTGTGTTTATTTGACTCCCCCGGCCAGCTTGTCTAACACTTTGGAGCCTTTCTCCATGTACTCCTCCTTGCTGATCCAGAAGGACTCCTTGTCCTTCATGATGTTGGCCAGCACGGCCCCACCCATGAACACCATGTGCTTACGTCTGGGCGGGTCCTCGATGCGAATCTTAAACTTCTGCAGGGAGAACATGGAGTAGAGGGAGAGAATGGGGTTGTTAGTTAAAACTTTAGAGAGTGTGTGTGTGTGTGTGTGTGTGTGTGTGTGTGTGTGTGTGTGTGTGTGTGTGTGTGTGTGTGTGTGTGTGTGTGTGTGTGTGTGTGTGTGTGTGTGTGTGTGTGTGTGTGTGGCATAAGTTTAAAACCATTTTGCAACGGAAAGCGTGTCAGAAGGAGAATAGTTATTCATTTAAACGTTACACAGGCAGTATAGTGTTTTATTGTGTCGATGTTTATAATATTTTATTTGACACGGCACGCTTCTAACACCTCCACCCTGAAGCCAGGTTCCCAAGCCCCACCCCTCCCTCTATAAGCCCCGCCCCCCCATGTGTGTTTGAGTGGCTCCGTATTTACCGAGAGCTTCTGTGTGTCTCCGTCCAGCACATGCTCCAGGTACAGCTGTTTGATCTCCCTCTCCAGGCGGGAGGGCAGGCCCGGGTACATGGTGGTGCCTCCCGACAGCACGATGTGTCGGTAGAAGTCCGCCCTGTAGGGGGGGAAGGGGGGGAGAGGGGGAAGGATGTGGTTTAGCTCAAGTATTACCGGATGGTTGAGTTGCACGTAATCTTTGTTATAGCACGTCTGCGTATGTGTGTGTGTATGTTTGTGTGCGTCCATCTGTCAATGGCTGTATGTGTGATTCTTATCGGTCTGCTTGTATCCTTGCCAGAGGGAGTTGAAAAGGACTCAACAGTTGTTGCTTTAGCCCTCTAAGAGACGGAAACATCTCCGTTCTCTCGCCAAGTTGCATAACACTTTCCTGTTTCATCACCACCCGAGGAATTGCCTTCAACAAGGACATATTCTTGTCGTTCTTTTTGCAAATATTTGAGCAGGTACATTTGACTTAATCCTACGATCTGTCTCGTCTGCCATAGATGAGGTGAATGTAAATGAATGAGGCGTTTTAAGATGTCAGCATTGCTGCAGCGACAGCAGAAGCTGAACCACAATTTCTGTGGTTGGATCAAACAGGAAGAGGAAGTCAGAGTCGAGCTCGGACTGAAACATAGACTTCCTTATTTAATCGGACTGCTCATCGACACAAACACAAGCTCAAGACTTTTGAGATTCAAAATAATCAAGTGTTTCCATTCTAAGTGCATTCAACAATGTAGATACAACCCAAAAAGTGCAAGGACATAAAATTAATCAAATAAGCAACTGCTATTCGTTCTACAAGTGTTGGAGCCAGACATGATAGACACCATCATCACATGTCACATGACCAACAACAGCGGTCTAGACTTTATTAATCCCTTTATGTTTGTCTCGGCCATCCACACAAACTAAAAGTCTATGGCTGCAAGCTCATGCAAAACGTCAGAGCCATTGACGTTATTCTTCAGAATCTGACCCATGAAGAACCGAAATCCCGCACCAACTACATAATCTGTCCAACTTTTCCGTGATTTCATCCCAAGGGAAACGAGGTCACGGTTCTCTTACAGTAGAACACAGCTGAGCTGTGGGCTACCCTTAACCAATCACAGTCACCCCCAATCAACCAATAAACCAATCACAACAAGGACCCTGTGTCCGACGGCAGACCGACCTGAGGTCGATGTCGGCGGCCTGGATGGTGTTGAAGAGCAGCTCTGCCACGCCGGCCCCCTCCACGTTGATGAGGTGGGGCTGGAAGAGGGCCTCGGGGGCCCCGAAGCGCTCCCCGCCCACCTTCACCTGCCGCCCGTCTGGAAGCTGGTGGGAGGGGGGGTAGAACCAGATCGTTAGGAACGTCGGAGAAGGGGTCCCACTGTTGTTGTGCATCATGTTACAGGGTCCGGTATGGAGGTCGGATGGATCGATACGATTGGCTGATGACCTGATCGTCACTTGGTCTAATCAATGGGTTTGACTGGACGGTGCGTAACGGGTTATCAATTACATTATCCTCTCCTTTGGGGACGGCTAAGAGGCAAATTGAGTGTATTAATATTAATACTACTGGTATTGATACCACCAGTAATGTTACTAGGTTTGACGCTTGACATTAGCTTTTTGTGTGCAAATAGTTGGAATTGGAAACTGGTTTAAGAAGTGTAACTATCCGTGCGTGTATATATTCCGACGGCGGGTGGGGGTGTGTGGGCGGAGTACCGTGAAGGTCTCCACCAGCACGGTGGTCTCGTTGGCCAGCCGCTGCTCCTGCTCGATGTTGTAGCCCACATAGCACAGCTTCTCCTTCAGCATGCGCACCGTCTCAAAGTCGGCCGTGTGGTTGAAGGCGTAGCCCCGGAGCAGCAGGAGCTGGAGGTGGAGGTGGTGGTGGAGATGTTAGGGGAGAGAGGGGGGGTGTTGGGGTTGTGCTTGCATGTAGCAAATGTCTTGTTATTGAAGCCCTTTGATCCCCAGTAGTGCGAGTGCAGGGTTTATTATCATGGAGGTAGTGCTGTGGTTCACCACCTCTGCTGCTGGAACTCCTGAGTAATTAATTCTTAAAGGCTTTAGCGATTTACATTCGATAAGACGCAGACATCTTGTATCCAAAGTGGCTTAGAAGTGAGACTGGGAGTGTTCAAAGTGTCAACGGGTGTCGTAACACTCAAATACAGAATGTAATGTTGAAAAAAAGTGTCGCTAACATCTGTACGAAACCTTTCAATACCGGACCGATTTAGAAGCCGGTGTGTGTGCGTGCGTTTGTGCGTGCGACCGGACTCACCTTGATCAGGTAGCGTGTGATGTCCCGTCCGGCGATGTCCAGCCTGCGGGTGAGGTGGGGCAGGGAGAAGCCCTCGTACACAGGACAGATGTGGGTCACCCCGTCCCCCGAGTCCACCACCACACCCGTCAGCAGACCTGAGCCATGAAACACAACCCGGACCCTCCGTTTTACACGTTTCACTCAGTAACTTGAGTTCATAATGTTTGGTTCTTCCAAGGAAAGGGTTATGGAGGATGCATGATGAGGGTGGGGGTGGAGCGGGGGTCTTACCCTGAGCGTAGAGGGTTAGCACGGCCTGGATGGCCACGTAGATGCCGTGGAACCCGTATGTCTCGAACATGACCTCGGCGATCTTCTGCCGGTTCTTGGTGGGGTTCATGGGGGGCTCTGTCAGCAGCACCTGTGTGAGGAGGGTAGAGAGGACTCACTGTTAGGCTAGCAGCCTAACACCTTGCTGTGTTGTTGTGGCTGGGTCGTCGTTTGTTCCGTTGCTCAGTGGCGCCCCCACATGGTGGCTCTAGGGACTGGCACTCACCAGTGATTTAAATCTGGTCGATTATGATATTGATATATTGGATTTTATTCTTTTAATTCTGCCCCCTTTTTTTGTCCAAAGGTGAAATAAATATGAAGGTTAATGAAATGTGCAAACCATTACCAACACAGCATGGCAGAAGACTGGGACTCGCTTGATTAATGGTTCTCAAATAGCTTTATATTCATATTGAACATATTCACATTGTGTTATGTAAAGTGAAACCAGAGAGCTTAAACTGAACCGCGCCATTTCTGGTTAAGAACTCTGGCAGTGACCGCTATGCAGGGATTTCTGTGTGGGAAAAATCACTTCCTCATACAACATCAGCCTAAAACAAACCACTTCTGCGGCCCTTTAAGATAACAGAACTTCTCCTCAGTGATGGGCTGAACAACTGCAATAGGTTCTCTCAAGAACCACCCCTGTACCGTCGGTAACAGCGAGGAGGAGGAGGAGGAGGAGGAGGAGGAGGAGGAGGAGGAGGAGCAGCAGCAGCAGCAGCAGCAGCTCCTTACCTTGCAGTCGGGCGGGTTTACGTTGAGGCGCCCGGGGCCGAAGGTGTAGTCCCAGATGTGGATCATGTCCTCCCAGGAGCGCACCATGCCGTTGTCCATAGGGTAGGTGACCTCCAGCATGGAGCGGCACTCGCTGGCCTCGTCGCCCACCATCAGGTCCTGGAGGGGGGCAATGGGGGGGGGGGGGGGGGGGGAACGGGTCATGGAAGGTTCTAGAACATACCTAAGCTGAGGGGGTTGCCCAAAAAAACTTTTTGATCAAATTGTTTTCAATGTTTATGGTATTTCTCTACGTAATAGGTACATAATGGCCCTGGAGAGGGAAGAATGGCGTTGCTTCTTTTGATAACCGGTTCAGACCAGAGATACTGTAGTCTAGGTCGGCCGCGGGCCTCCGGTCATTCAGTCTGTCTGGTCTGAAAGCCCTCTTTGTAAACAGTGAAGGGGCAAAGGCCAGGTGGCCTGGGCATAACAAGTTGTTCATTCATTTGCATTAACATTGTTTGTAACCACTTTACCCAGGCTGAAATAAGGTCTGATGCGTTGCTGTTTAGTCTTTTAAGCAGACGCATCTGCCGGAAGCATCTTGATAGGATTTTGGAGAGAGGGGAGGACATGCAGCAAATGACCACGGCAGGAATCAAACCCTGCTGTAAAGAATGAGCCTTCACGGTACGCGCTGTACCCTGTGAGCCACCCAAAGCATCTTAGAGCAAATTCCAGGAAATCATTAAGGGGCAGGTAGGGGTCAGGCATCTCACTCTAGGAAGCCGTACACATTTCGGGGATCGAACACCAGTACCTTCGGGCTGGGAGTGGAACCCCTTACATCCTGGCCCCAGATACACACAGGACTGCCTCCATAACTGATCAGTGTGTGGGGAGGGGGAGGGGGGGGGAATCCCCCTAATGAGTGACATCCCCCCCGGTGTGCGTGAGGTACTTAGGGATCAGGGCGTCAGGGTCAGTCACCATTCTGACCGTAACCCGGGCTTAGGGATTGCCTGCAGGTGTCCAATCAGATTGTCCCATTCTAAGACCTTTATGCCAACACCGGCTATAGATGGGAGGTGTTAGAAGGTGACTGGGGGGTGGGGGGGTCATGTTAGAGCCGAAACCGCCCGGCTTAGGTCGTCGGTACACCAAGAAGATTGCGGGGATTTAAACCGACTTTTTCTTTCTTCGTATTTCCCCCCCTCTCTTTTCTCAACGAAACATGAAACGTGTTGAGAACGGGTTGTGCAACTGCATCGGAAATACCAGTTCAGGGCTGTAAAGAAGGATTTATGGACGATCATCCTCTCTTAAGTGGACACCAACAAAAGCTGAATTAACTGTAGGGTCGAACTGATGAGGATATTGATAATCAATAAATCTGAGGTTTATTTTATTGTAATAATAATAATTGGTTATTTGTTGGTCTCGTGGGTTGTACATCGAGAAGGACATTGTCTTCTGGCCTAAATAACTAGTTATTTTATTTGAAGATGTATTATGTGTGGACTTGAAAACGGCTTTGTAGCTTAAAAACACAACGCTGGTCCCCAGATGGTGTTCTTGGCCTCCACAGATGCCGTCCCCTTATCAGAAAGCATATTTTCATTCAAATGTAAAGCTCATGATGCTGACCTTGGATTGAACGTATAGTTTTCATTTGATAAAAAAATATTCTAATTAATTTCATCCCGTTATTTATACGTTCACTTGAGGCTTCAACTTCTACTCAGTCAGTTGAACCTCAGACCTCGAACAACCCACCTTAATCTCAATGTTCCCAACTTTAGTGTTGGAGCGAATGAGAGGACGGCCGACCATAGCAGGGAAGATGTGTTCTGGGAAGTTGGAGCCGGCAAACCCACACTTGACAAACTGGAGGGGGAGAGAGAGAGAGCGCGAAAGAGAAAGAGAGTAAAACAGACATTGTGTTTGTGTACAGCAGTTACCATAGTTGTCTGAGAGGTTCAGGAAAGTTTGTGGCCAACAGCCTATTTATATATAGGTTCCCTTTTTTTTGAGCTGGAGAACTAGCAACTGACAGTGTGACTTTTTTGCCGTTGTTCTTTTTGGCTTCATTTAAGCTTGTATCACTTAGTTATGTTGCACTAGTTATACTGTCTTTGCACTTTTATACTGTCTGCATCCAATTGTCGTTTATTAATTGTGTAGGCCTATTCTGTTTTTTTTTTGGTAGGCCTACTTCCTGGGTGCATATTTTGGTAACAACCTAGCCTTTCTGGATAATATCGTCATGGCGACACATACAGCTGTTTGCCTAACTTAACTAGGCCTACATTTGCGCAGTGTCGAGACATGCCCATTGGACAGTGGAGGCATTCCACGATCGGGAGGTGTGTGCAACATTCCAGGCTTTGGGCTCCAGGTACAGCGACTTTAAGTAGGCCTAATTAACACTAATCAATCGGGTTTCATTTCCTTCCTTTTTCTTTTCATGCATCAAACAATTCGAAATGATAACGGACTTCCTTGCGCGTTTGTGTGTTAAGTTTACAGTGATGCGGAAGAGAGGTTTGCAGACGCGACTAAAAAACAACTGTGAAAACTCTCTTCCTATTTTCTGGCCAATGACAGCGCGCTGTAAGGTAATCACCACCATTTATGGCTCTGTGCACAAGTCCAGGCAGATGTGGGCGAAATATGCCCTAAGCACATTAGGTCCCTATATTCCACGAAACACATAATTCAGCCAGTTCAAATTCAAATATAAAATGTCTTGCCTACATAGAGTGATATGTGAAATCCACTCAGCACGAATGTAGGACAATCATTTCAAAAGTCTTAAGTCATTCGCATCAACAGTCTACCAAGAGTGATCTTAAGTCATTTCCTGGAGCAATGAAACACGCGAGTTATCAAGTAGCTGCAAACGCGATTATGACAGATCATGCGGTCCTCACTTTAATAAGTCGCCTCATTCATTATTCAATTGTGAACCTGCAAGTTACGAGCTCAGGGGTTTGAAAAAGAAAGTGAATTGACTTACACCCGTGCCATTGTCACACACCACCACCTTCCTCCCCTGGCTGTCCATGGTCGCTCAAAAGTATGATAGCCTATACTCGGGAGTCCGATTCATGCACCAGCATCAAGCGTACCGATACCTGGGTCTGCTTGCGCTTTTTTGGGAGGAGTTCTCTGCAATTTAAAAGTGGGCGGGGTTACTGGTGACGTCATTCCAGTAGAGTGAGTGTGTGTGTGTGTGTGTGTGTGTGTGTGTGTGTGTGTGTGTGTGTGTGTGTGTGTGTGTGTGTGTGTGTGTGTGTGTGTGTGTGTGTGTGTGTGTGTGTGTGTGTGTGTGTGTGTGTGTGTGTGTGTGTGTGTGTGTGTGTTTTGTCTTATGAGCAGATGTGAGTTGCGGAACTTTTTGAACTAGAAAGGAGTTTACTGTTGAATTGTACTACGTTCATATATGGCTCACGGTAGCCCCTGGAATTCCTTATTTTGATTTGCTGGAACGTTGTTCAACATGAATTTCTTCTAAGGTTAATAGGCAATGGATAAAGGTAAGCTGAAAAAAAAAATCCTAAATAGTTGACTGCAACTGACATTTTTTAATTATGTGAATAACATGAAAAATAAGTCACATTATGAACATTTTGAAAAAGAAACAAAAATCTTAATAAAAGTGTGCCACAACAACACTGAGCAGATTTTTTATAAAAATAGGTTTATTTACACAAAAAGTTTACAAAATACTCATGTTCAGTGAAACGCAGTGACGTACAACGATGATGAACGGACAAAGGGGAGACCTGTGGCCGAGTGGAGCTGTTCTCTGAAGAACCGAATAGAGGCCACTGAGGTAAGATGAGAAACCTCTTCACGTCTCCACCTCTCTGTCACTCATTAGTGAGGACGATGATGTCACATCCTTCCTGCTGACGCCTCAAGGAGGATTTCAAAAGGCCTTAGCAGCAGTCTTAAACAGGTAGGGTAAAAAAAAAATACTTTCAATGTTAAGGATAGCAGCTTTTTTTAGGGCTGTTGTGTGTTTTAAAATAATCGTTTTAAATTTCAGATTTATCATTGGATTGCAAGAGTAATCTTCACTCATTTAAGGCAGTGATATCATGGATGTGGTGTAAATGATATGAAGAAAAAGTAGAATAAGTTTACACAAAGCGTAGTTGTGTGTTGCATATAGAGTGACCCTAGGGAAGGCGATGGCCCGTCAAATGCTGTAGTCAAGTAAATGTCAATCTATCACTATGAACCTCACATCAGCATTAGCATCAACACTTTAAAACTCACCTATCCCAATCCGTGTGTAGTAATATTAAACAATAATACAAAGACTCAAAGGTTTTAAAAGACCACGTGTCAGAAGTATAGTACCCTTGTTTACCTGTCTAGAGTGTGCAGTGTAGTGAGAGGGGTGTGTTGAACGGTGACATTTAAGAGAGTTTAAGTGCATGTTGTTCAGCGCAACGACGCTAACGGGGGTTCTTTGGTTTGTTCTCGCGATGTCGTCCGTTCGCCACCACCCGGGTGGCCACGTCTCATGTCTAGCGCGATGAAGCGCGTACATACTATATTTCAGCAGCAGGGGGCGCTGTTTCCACAAGCTATATTTGAGGTTGCCGTCGGATAAATGTTTTCTCGTATCTCCTCGTCGCCCAGTGTCCCTCCACATTCGGCCATCACATTAGCCTGGGTTGGTTTGGGTGTGGGTGGGGTTGGGGTCGTGGGGGAGGAGACTAATTAAAGTGTGAACAGTAACCGTGACCCTGACCCATGGAGGGACGGTGTGTTTTGCAGCAGTGTCTTCCATTCATAGTATCTGCTCACAATGTCACATTTAAGCGTTCGACTCGGAGGCCCAGGGTGGATCCGAGGTAGCAGCAATGCATGTTGTGATACGGAACCCCTCCACTGACTCCAATGTCAATTTAACCCTCCCTCCCCATCAAGGGGATGGCAGGCGATTCACAGCCAATGGAGCGCATTCGTCTGGTGTGGGCGTGGCGGGTGGTGTGTGTGTCGGCGGAGTCAGGTGACCGGCTACGAGTCGAACTCGCTGTCGCTGCTGACGGAGATGTCGGGCGTGGAGGCGCCGCCGTTGCCACGGCGCTCGCTGCCCGTGCTACAGTCGCTGGCGCCCGGGCTGGGGGGGGGCTGCGGCGAGGAGGAGGGGGAGGCGGCCAGCCGCAAGCCGGGGTGGCGGTGGCGGTCCTGGTGGGAGCCGTCCGGCGAGCCCTCGGTGGTAGGGAGGGAGGGGTCCTGCTGTAGCCTGGTGTGGGGAGGGAGGGGGGGGGACGGGACGGTTAGAGTGTATTCAGGACCGGGGGGTGGGTGGGTGGGTGGGTGGGTGTGTGTGTGTGTGTGTGTGTGTGTGTGTGTGTGTGTGTGTGTGTGTGTGTGTGTGTGTGTGTGTGTGTGTGTGTGTGTGTGTGTGTGTGTGTGTGTGTGTGTGTGTGGAGGAAATCCCCAGAAATTAATGGAAATGCCAAACTCCTCTTTGATGTATATGTTTGTCTGTCTGTCTGTCTGTCTGTCTGTCTGTCTGTCTGTCTGTATGAACCACTCTCCCTGGGGCCCCCTCTGCGCAGACGTACCGGTTCTTGGCGGAGGCGGCCCGGTCCCTCTGCCGGCGGTTCTTGAACCAGTTGCCGACCTGTGTGGGCGTGAGGCCCGTGGCCTGGGCCAGGTGGCGCTTGCGGGACGGGTTGGGGTAGGGGTCCTGGAGGTACCACTCCCGGAGCAGGCTGCGCGTCCTCTCCTGGTGGGGGGAGGGACGGGAACAGAGGGTGAGCATGATGTAGGACGTCCCGCGCGGGGTTCATGGGGGGGATCTAGTAACTCAGATTCTTCAACCAGTAAGTTAACGTGTAACTTCTTTCATTTTTTTGGACTTGAGGATAGGCTTCTCTTGACACTCGCGCACATAAAGATTAAAGTACACAGAACTACAGCACACACCTATAGATATACCTACAAGAAATGCTACATCAAATGAATAAAGTGTGTTATTCCTAACAAAGGTAATCGATAACTGATCATTTCTTTTTTTTGCATATGGAGCTTCATTTATGCGTTACATCATGTGACTATATATTAATTGTATACTATTAATGAAAACAAATTAATTGTTTTTGTCCAAATCTAACAACCGAGTGAGGGATTGTCTTCATCAAATTAATAGTTACTATTTTAACAGCACAACCCATACAATGTTTTGCTTTGGATTGAAGCCGTTACTCATCCATTAAGAGACTTATATTGTTTTTACTGATGGGGTTCCACTGACACTAGATTTTTCTAGTTTAACATCATCCGGTTTAAAAACGCCTGATAAAAACGACTGTAATGTGAAAAACAGACTCATCGATGTGTACCTGTAGGCCTACTTCCTATAGCTAATACCATGGATCTAATAATCTGTCACAGGTTTGACATAATACCCACACGTGCATTAGATAATGGTCAGGAGCAAATCCCTCACAAAGTAGCCTATTAAATGAAAGCTCAGTAATACTCAGAAACCATTATTCAACCGACCACAAAAGGCACGCGACAGTTGATATTCCCCCAGGAATAAACCGACAGAATAGATCCCCACTGTGCCTCCGTCAGTCAACAGTTCGCTATAGCACTGTAATTAGTTTCCACAGTGTATTCATCGTTAATGTTGTATTGATTTGCACCGGTTAGTCCCTGCTGAAAATAAACATTTAATCACTAAATTCAATGACTATTAGGGGCCCGCCCCTGTTCAGCAACTGTGTATCGAGGAGCCGCCATCCCTCGGGGCCCCCACAACAATTACTCCTCTTCCATTCGAACGGAGCTAAGCGTCCCACGTTGATAAGTGGCGTTTAAAGCGATTCTCTAGCCGGTGTTGGACCTTACAACGGGGCTCAGGGCTTAAATTGCCTTATCCTCATCTTAGATTATATCCACTCCATCAGGATTTTAAGAGCTCAGAGATGATGCGGTTAAGACAAGACACTCTTATATCTGAAAATACAACAGAAATATTGGCAATAATTATCGTCCGTCTATCCTTAAAGGAAGTTTCGTGCGATGAAACTTCAAACCAATTTCTCATTTTACGCACAGGCGTGTGTGTTCATCAGCGACAACATGATCACGAAACCGGCCAATAAATCTGATCTTCACAGCGGACAGGGCCCTACCTTAAAACAGTGGGTCTTCTGCTCGCCGTCCCAGATGGTCCGGGGCAGCGGGAACTTCTTGCGGATGCGGTACTTCTCCACCGGGCCAAGGGGCCGCCCGCGGAGCCTCTCCGCCTGGCGGTAGTGCGCGTCGAGCCACAGGTCCTGCAGCTTGGCGTGGGACTCGCGGGTGAACCGGTGGCTCTGGAGGATCTGATAGAGGCCCTCGAAGTTCCCCCCGTGGAAGGCGACCAGGGCCCGTGCTCGCATCACGGACTCCTGGCGGTTGAGGGCCTCCGCCGCCGTCCCGGGCACCGCGGCCGGCAGGGACCACAGGAACCGGCCGAGACGCTCGATGTCCCCGGTCTCCTCCAGGTTCTCGCACACCCGAGCCACCTGCTCGGGGGTGAACATGGGCAGGTGAAACATTGTATGCTTGCTTTTGTTTCAGGGCCTTTTCTTTTATTCATGCGGGGTCTTTTCCCCTCTCCAAAACCTGCAGCAGGTGACGAGCTCCTGATTCCCACGTGCATGCGCGCTACACGGTCGTCTACACACAGTGACTCGGTTACATTCGTTATGGTCGAATCGCTTCTCAGACGGATGGTTTTTAAAATAAGGCGGGAGTTATGCAATCGGACTCCCCCACCTCCTCCAACTCCTCTGCCTCCTCCTCCCTCTCCTACTTTATCGCCTTTCCAGGTATTTGCGCAACAAGGTCCTGCTTCTGCCCCAGCGAGGGCGGCCGTGGCTGTGAGCGGTGAACAAATCCGCTGCTTTCCCGGAGTTTGAGCTGGTGGCGAAGAGAGAACGCCAGAAGTCAACCCGGTATTTATAGCCAGATACAATTAGCATCTCTGCGGTTGTTTTGAGAAGGATTATATCCCCCCCTCCCCATGGCCATTAGCCTCTTAGCAGGGGGTAGTGTGTACAGAGGTGACTGGCTGATCAGCTTGTTTGGCTTAGCCCGGGGATACGAGACTGGATGGGGAGGACCGGAGGGGAGCACGGCATGGCCGGCGCGGACGTTTTATTGGTCCGATCAGATGACCCGGGACCGATCTCACATTAGGCAGCGCTGCTTATACGGAGTCCTAGCTCGATAATCGGTTATTAGAAGCTGCCTGAGCCTGGCTTTGTGCCGGCCAATTGCTGACATGTAGGGCTTACAAGGATACAATCAAGCATCAGATAGACATATTACAAGTATGGCCTGCATGCTCGAAAGTAGATATACAGTTTGTTCTTGTGTCTAGAAACCTACTCAAACATGTACATGTGTGTGTGTGTGTGTGTGTGTGTGTGTGTGTGTGTGTGTGTGTGTGTGTGTGTGTGTGTGTGTGTGTGTGTGTGTGTGTGTGTGTGTGTGTGTGTGCTTTTGGTTGTGTGCGTGTGTGAGTGGTGGGTTTGGGGTGGGGGGGGTTCTTCTAAAACCCTCAACAACACCTCAGACCAATGGACAGCATTAGTAATACAGCCAGCCGTGTGCGCGCGCGTGTTCATGCGTGTGCGTGTGTAGCCTTGACTGTGATCGTCCGTGACGACCCGTGGCCATAGGTCACGCAGGGCACGGTGCCTCCGTCTGCAAGGGCATTAATGAACAGTGCGCCTCGTCCCTGATCTCATTTAATCAGTCTTAGACACATTTCCCATTAAGCAGGTTAGCCATCCTATTGGAAGCATACGTCTGCCCGTTCAGATATGGTGTGCGCTTTAATCCGCCCCAAGACTTTAGCACAATGACTCGCACGTCCATCACTTTTTTTTTCTTCCAAGAACTTATGTGTTTAGCCGCTTATACCCCTCACTCTGCTCGGTGTGTGTGTACGTGGGATCAGTATTATGGGGGGCGGGGGGTGGTCGAACTGAACTGGGAGTTAAAACACATGTTGTTATGCTACGCTAAAGTATTTAAGATTATCTGTGTCTCCATCTGATGCAGGAATACAGAGGTTGTAGTCAGGTAACAGATCATGGGGATTTAAGAGGAGGTGAGGACCCCCAATGTTATCCAATCTGTCTGCAGATTAAAAAATATTCAAATATTCATATTCATTCAGTTTTCATATGCTGGGTTTCGGCTGCCCCGATCATTTGGGTTAATGAGATTATCTGGATGCATAGATTCATCGTGTTATTGTACAGAGACCCTTAATGTCTGTTTCATTCTTTCACATTTTTGGAACAAGGTATTAGATAAAGTTTACACGTAAGGTGGGGTTGAGATCAACACGATTTTCAATTACTTTTGTTCAAAATTCAAATTAATATAACAAAAATATTAATCATAAAGGGGAGAGACATTTCTATTTATTGCCTTTTGTATTTGGAATAACAGCCTATCATGAGTTTCAAAGTGCAGGCTAATTTCAACATGCGCTGGAGACAACAACAATTCCCCCCAAAAACACTTGTTATATTGTTAATCTCAGTGGGTTTATATACACGGTGCAAAGCAACTCACCCTAAACCTAGATTAAATTACAGTCTGATAGGTTGATAGAAAGAGAGGTGTGTGTGTGTGTGTGTGTGTGTGTGTGTGTGTGTGTGTGTGTGTGTGTGTGTGTGTGTGTGTGTGTGTGTGTGTGTGTGTGTGTGTGTGTGTGTGTGTGCAGCTTGGCACAGGGGGAAAAACTGGCACAACAAAGATCATGCTCAGAGATAAGCTGCACCCCTCCAAGCTTCACACAGCTAAACACAGAGCTAAACATACACGCACACGCACACACATACACACTGATTATCTCCACCAGTGTGCTGATTAATCTGTTAGACAATTTGAGAGCAGCCTTTTATAGAGCATCAATCTGCTAGTGTGTGTGTTTATTGGCATGTGGGGAACTGAAATTAAACTCTTGGTTATACATTAGTCATTGAGCTTCACACAATATATAGATATACATGCATACATACATACATACATACATACAATACACTTTGTAACATGCTATGTGTGCAGAAAACGATATCATTGAATGATAGGGGCATTCAATTATGTCCCAGTCATTCAGGTGTAGGCTATACTCTGAGGTAGAACCGTCGGAGTATAGCCTTACTGTAACATTGGCGGCCATAAAGTTACCAAAGAATGCGCTGAACATGAAATAATTACTGTCCCTCCTAACCTCCTGGACTGATTGAAGGTGATGGTAGAAAGATGTGTTTCAATCTGAAAAGAATAAGCCTGGTATGGACAGCTTTATAAATCTGTTCCATTGGTGAGCTTTTGTGTTTTGCTTGGCGGAATGTTTAGTTCATATTTTATGTTTCAATGTCAGACATGATGCACTGTATTTGCTTTGCTAATAAACCTCTTGTTAGCACATCAGATTTTAACATCTGCAAAAAACGTAGTAGAAAAAGGGTCTACAAATATGCATCATTTATTACCGTCGGAACAGCTGAAAAAGTTACATGCGAGCACGTCAAATAAGGAACATTTAAGTCATGTCAAAGGCACACTTTCACCGCCATTTGGAGATATATCTGAGTAAACGGTAAATTGTTCTGATCCTTGCCGGATTGCCAGGATGAATCCCATAAATGAAGGTTTCTTCAGTGTTGTTATCACCTGGTTCAGTTTGACACCAAACTGAATAGCACCTAATAATCAAACTCACACAACCAAACACACAAACCAGGAAGCACAGGCACACACACACACACACACACACACACACACACACAGACACACACACACACACACACACACACACACACACACACACACACACACACACACACACACACACACACACACACACACATAAATGCAGAGGCACACATGTTGATGCTTAGGCGTTCACTTATTGGCCGCAATATGAAGGGACCCTACTTGGCATAATTAATTAGTGACTTAAACGGAAGCCTCCTGCTCTTATAATGGACTGTTGGTTTTGTCAGCAGACAAAGGAAGAGGCGTGCATGTGTGTGTGTGTGTGTGTGTGTGTGTGTGTGTGTGTGTGTGTGTGTGTGTGTGTGTGTGTGTGTGTGTGTGTGTGTGTGTGTGTGTGTGTGTGTTTTGACCTAATGTTCCTATGAATAGGGGTCGCTGGTGGTAAGTAGATAATACTAATTACTTCTCCTCCCAATTGCTTGTTAATTGTGTTTGGTGTGGATTTATACAGTATGGTAATACCCCCCCCCCCCCCCACACACACACACACACACACACAGACACACACACACACACACACACACACACACACACACACACACACACACACACACACACACACACACACACACACACAGAGGTGCATGCATGCACACACACAGAGACACTCTCAAGCTCTTGAGAAAAAAAAATGGCCACACACACACACAAATATATGCACACACACACACGCTCAAGCTCTTGAGAAAAAAAAGCCACACACACACACACACACACACACACACACACACACACACACACACACACACACACACACACAGACTTGTCACAAGCTAATTCCCTCTAGGCAAATGTGTAGGGGCTAATTACAAGCTAATTTGCAACTCAACAGCGGCATCCTCTCAGACAGCCCCCCCCCCATCGACCCCCCCCTGATTCATCATTATTTCTCCTGGCTTATCCTCATCTGCACCGTGTGTCTTAACACCGCCTCTCAGCCCCCGGCCCCAAACAAAACCCCATAATACACTTCCACATCTACTGCCTTAGGGCGCGCATAGGCGACCCCCCCCCCCCCCCCCCTCTCTCTCTCTCTCTCTCTCTCTCTCTCTCTCTCTCTCTCTCTCTCTCTCTCTCTCTCTCTCTCTCTCACTGTCTGACTCAATAGGTTCTGTAAGCACAGGTGATGGAGGTGAGCGAGATAAGCTCTTTTCCATTCAAGTTAACGAGACGAGTCGATTAAACTTCTGCTCAAACTTTCAGCAGTAGAATTCAGTAGTTAGGGGATAACAATATAATTAGTTGATTTGGTGTGTTTTAGTTCCTGAAACTCAAATATTCACTTTAGCGTGTTGGCCCCATGATACTTAAGCATTAACGTATTTTACTTGATATTAAGTGTTAATAAATGTATATTTTATAAATTTGTCGATTCAAATTCAGATTTTAATGAGAATTATAAGCAGCTTTAGCTTCCAATACACATCCAAGATATGTTTCAACCCAAATTTCCGTTTAGAGAAGTTGTGTTTTTTTTATTTTTAAAATACAAAAAGATCCCTGACCACATCATGGTCATGACTAAATGGATGAATGGATGAACATGCATCCCATGGCCCATCCCCCACATTGTGATCTGTTTTATTACGCTTTTCAAGCGATCTCCCCAAGTATGCACCAAGACTCCAAGAGGTTTCATTTAACCCGGCCCCTGAGGCCCGCTCCCTGGCCCCGGGCCCCTATAACCTCCCAGCAGCTCTCACCGCGCGCTGTGAGCCCAGACGAGCTCGAATTAACACACAGACCAGAACACGGCTCACAAATAGCTCCCAGACGCAGATCAACAACACCGGTATCAACAACACCGGTATCACCAACGCTTCAGCCTCCAGCTTAACCACATGCCCCCGCTAGCCAGATAGCTCTCGTTTAAGCCTTTAAAGAAATAGCATGCTAAACCGCCGCTTAGCCACTTGGAGTGGTGTTTTGTTTGTTTGCTAACTGCTAATAGTAACGGTGTGTGAGCATGTGCGGTCCCTCTCAAGAGGTCCACGTGGCGGCTGGTGCTGTCGGGGTTTCTGGAAAGAGCTCACAGAGGATGCTACTCAGAAAACGCACAAAGGATTGGTTTTGTTTGTCCCCGGTCTCCCTGTGGCATTGTTCTGCCAAGAACAACTAATAGACTCTAATAGCAGTTTAACCAGGATATACTGTGTGTGTGTGTGTGTGTGTGTGTGTGTGTGTGTGTGTGTGTGTGTGTGTGTGTGTGTGTGTGTGTGTGTGTGTGTGTGTGTGTGTGTGTGTGTGTGTGTGTGTGTGTGTGTGTACAGCTGGGATCAACAGTTCTATACTAATACTATATTAATTGGGAGTGAAATTAAGGTAAACTAGTAAATAAATATCGATGCTGCGTTAAAAACACAAAATGAGAGGCATTAGAGGCATAGAGTTACCCGATGTTTATTGGGGCATGCTGGAGGAGGGGATTGTCAGTGGGTTGGGTGGGGGGGGTAGTTGCATGCCCCCCACACACACACACACACACACACACACACACACACACACACACACACACACACACACACATACACTCATCTCTTATTAATCCCTGCGCAGTACAACAGGTGTTACTGGGACTGGGTAAGAACCCTAAAGAGCCTTACAGGTGGACTTTACTCACCTAATTCAATAATGCTCATTAATTCCTGCTTCAGTGACTCCCCTTCCTCCCCCTTCCCCCTCCTCCTTCAACCACCCACGCCTTTATCCTCCTGGCACCTGATAGGTCGGCCGGCCGTCCATCACTGGGGCTGACCGGGATGACTATGCCCCGGTTTAAGGGTTTGGAGGGGTGAGCTGGCGGGCTGGAAGGATCCCGTGTGGTCAGCTGTGTGTGGAAGCTGCTACTGTGTTTGAACTTGATCTCATTGAACTCTGTTGTTTGGTTTCCTGTCTGGTCACGTGACAAAACGCGAATAAAACAAAGGTGTACAAACTCAGACACCCGCGTGGCGTGCAGACAGACAGACAGAAAGACTGGGGCCATGTATACTGATCATTCAGTTGTTTCAACAGAAAACTATATAATGTAGTGTGTGTGGGCTGTGTGTGGTTCATCCACCATGTGTGTGGTGACTCACTGTGTCAAAGTGACTTAAAACTCTTACTTAAAAGCCAGAATATGATCAATCGTGACCTTATTTGCATTGTTCCTGCCATCTGTCCCTTATATCTCATCCTAGCCAGTGAGGCCTGGATTTAATAGGACGCTTTTCCAAGAATTCCTTTTTGAATGCACTTCTAATTGATCAAATTAGAAATACCGAGGTATATGGCCTACAGCTTAGATGTATTCATGCTGTAGGCTAACCCTTGAGTCAAAGCAGAACGCATTAACTGTTTTGGAGCCAGCATTACAATTACGATCTACTTCACGGAACAGGATTACCAGAGACAATCTGCACCAGCCCTTAAACTCCACCCTCATCAACCTTATCGGGAACACAAAAATCAATGATTATCGACGAATGACAAATCGATAACATTCCGGCTTTGGCGATCACCAATATCTCTTTGAGCAGATGTTGATACATTCAACATAAATGTCCATGAATGAATGGCGCACAACCCTCATGCTCCGGTCTGGGTGTTGACATCATATCGGTCAGATCATGAGTAGAGAAACCACACTGCAGGGTGAGAGACCCGCACAGGCCGGAGCACCAGTGAACGTTTGATAAACAGTGAATCCACTGGATCATGGCTTCTGGACATCTGCTCCTCAATGAAACCAGCTTTGTCTTAGTTGCATTAGTGCATTGATCTAAGAATTAACTGTGTGTTCCATGTGTGGCTTTGTATTGATTCCCATGCGCTGGCAGATATGTGGGTCCAGTGTCCTTTCATGTCCGCTATTGTACGGGGGGGGCATATTGTACGGGGGGGGCATGAACTTGCATGAACCCTGGGGGTTCATGCAAGTGTGTGCACCAGCTTGTGTGTGTGTGTGTGTGTGTGTGTGTGTCTGTGTGTGTGCTTGTGTACTTGGTTATCATGCACGTGTGTGGACTTGCTTGTGTGTGTATATGTGTGTATGTCACAGTGATTTCCTACAATCTTCCATGAGACTTCCATGAGACACACACACTTCCATGAGTGTGTGTGTGTGTGTGTGTGTGTGTGTGTGTGTGTGTGTGTGTGTGTGTGTGTGTGTGTGTGTGTGTGTGTGTGTATCCCATTGGAGCGGATTAGTTCTAATCGCCGCTATAGGCTCGCTTTTCTTTCCCTGAGGGCGTGTCATCACTCATTACTCATTATTAGCACCCTCCCCCGCCCCCACCCGTCCTACACACACACACACACACACACACACACACACACACACACACACACACACACACACACACACACACACACACACAGGACACACACTCTCCTGGGCGGGAATGCCCGACCCGGGAGGGTGGCCGTCCCGCCCGTCCATGGAACCCCCGGCTTATCGCCACGGCGATATGCGTGCTGTCGGTGGCTCGCTCTGGGTCCTTTTTATAGACGGGGCAGACAGGTCAGCTAGCCTCCGGAGCTAGCGCTCAGCGCGGCTAAGCTTGTTTAAAGAGAGCCGGATGGGCTCACCTGCTAGGACCCGTAGCCGGGCCTAGCTCACTGATGCGCCTTGACGTTAATTTGTGTTACGTGTGTGTGTGTGTGCGTGTCGTCCTCACGCAGGTGGATCTATTGGGCTTCAGGGAAATCCTCTGAAGCAATGGGAGGCTTCTTCACTAACTTTCCAAATCCTATATCTGATTGGTCTTTCTATCTACGCCAACCGGCATCTATTATTATTTTATAAACCCTTTGTGCCCTCTTTGAAATGTTATATATATTTTTTTTCTTATTTGTTATCGTTGTTTTTTTCACGCAGCCCATTGTTTTTGTTGTCCCTCCAATGATTTTCAAGAGCTAAATAGGTTTTTAACACCTTTTATTGTGCAATAGCTTTTGTTCTCCAGTCATTATTTCTAAAATAACTAAACTGGCATTAGTCCTGCGTCACCTTCGAACATTAACACAAACCAGACGACAACTAGGATGAGCCCCGTGTTGCCTCGACAACCTTTGCATGACCTAGACAGAACACAACTCACAGCATATGAAACGTTTGTCCATTTCTTCGATCCTCCTCATCAACACTCATCCCTCCCCAGCAATCACACATCATCAAGACACACAGAAGACCACCTCAGATTCAGTGCGTGCTTGGGAACGTTATTGCATAAAACCAAATGGATGTGACTGAACTTCCCCCGGTCTGCCCCGCATCTCCCCCTCCTCTCCAGCCCCCGGCGGTCTCCACGTCCCCCCACCACCTGTAAACCCCGTCCCACTGAACGAGCGTGGATAATGGAGGCCCATGCGGAGCTCCTCCAGCGCCTGAATAAAGCCTTCTCCCTAATCACCCCTAAAGCCACCCAGTCAAGGGTCTCACTGGAAACAATCCCCCCCCGCGTCGAGTCAATACACCCGCTCATGGGTGAAGCCCTCCACCCTGTTGCCCTTACAGACCCCTTAAACAACACAAACAAACAGGTCCCCTCGCTGGGGCCCCGCTGTGGGCATATGGGTCAGCGGCCCCCGGTGGTGCTTCTTGTTCTTCGCTCTACAGAGTGTAACGACCCGTGAAAACAACTCCATGTCCATGAGTGACCCTTTGGTCTCATTATTGAGCAGCCCCCCTGCCCCCTTCACACACACACACACACATGCATGCACACGCACGCATGCACACACACGCACGCATATACGCACGCACGCATATACGCACACACATGCGAGCGCACACACACACACACACACAGATACACACTTCCCGCCTATGAGATGTCCCGTTTGCTCCAGCTGGTCTTCTTTACATCGGCCAGAAGTCGCGGAGCTCTGCTCGCCTTACCCGCGCGGCTAATCTGGCTAGCGGGAGGCCTCCATCCTCCTCCTGCTAGCCCATACGCGAGGCCGGGCCAACCCTAATTGCTTATGTCGTAAAGCTCCCTGACCCAAATAAACCATCGCTCCCTAAAAGCTGTCGGGATAAACCCCACTTTAACTCACCAAACCTGCCTCGACTAAACCCGGCTACACCCCCATATCCCCACCAAAACCTGCCTCTCTTAAAGCATGCTATACCCCCACCCAAACCTGCCTCTCTTACAGCCCAATACCCCCACACAAACCAGCCTCTCTTACAGCCCAATACCCCCACCCAAACCTGCCTCTCTTACAGCCCAATACCCCCACCCAAACCAGCCTCTCTTACAGCCCAATACCCCCACCCAAACCAGCCTCTCTTACAGCCCAATACCCCCACCCAAACCTGCCTCTCTTACAGCCCAATACCCCCACCCAAACCAGCCTCTCTTAAACCATGCTACACCCCTATGCCCCCATCCAAACCTGCCTCTACTCAAGCCTACTACACCCCCTACATCTCCACCCAACCCTGCCTTTACTAAGCCTGGCTACACCCCACCCAAACCTGCCTCTCAAACAATGCTACATCTCCACCAAAACTTTCCTCTACCCCTATACCCCCACCCAAACCAGCCTCTACTAAACAATGCCACACCTCCTAAATCTCCACCCAAACCCTCCTCTACCCCTATAACCACACCAAAACCAGCCTCTACTAAACCATGCTACACCCTCTCAAACCTTCCTCCCCTGGCCTAAGCCATGCTACACCCCAACCTAAACCTGCCTCCAGGGCCCTGCTGCACCCCCTATACCCCCACCCAAATGTGCCTCTCCTCAACCATGTTACACCCCCTAGACCCACCCAAACCTGCCTCTTCCATTGTGCTCCAGCCCCTCGAGCCCCAGTCAAAACCCGTTCCACTGCTGTTTGAGTGTTTGGGGATATAGCTTGTCATTATGTTGGAATGCGGCTGAGCTTCAATTTAGTATTAATACAAAGTAGTCAGTTGAACATTATTGATGCACTCAGTTATAGGATATTACCTTGGGGTGTAATAAGTAAATACATTTAAGAACTAATTTATACAACTAATTGATAATCCCTGCAATTTTTTTTTACCTAGAGCTTTTTTATGGACCCTATTAAAACTCTGGTTCGACTTCAGAAGATTCCCATTTCTTCCGGTGGTGAATCTCACACGTGCTCTGCTTGCTTCAGACAGATGGCCTGCCGCCCCCCCCCCCCCCCCTTCCGAGCCCTAGCCGACGAAAAAAGCTCGGCAAACAATGAATGATATCAGCCAAAACCCCTCCAATCTGAAAGATACACCTTCACCTCCACATGACCTTGTGACCCCACGGGGGGTCGGCCTTGAGTGAGGAGTGTAGTTGACCTCGCTCAGTGACATGAGACGTCTAATTCAGTCATCATCCGAAGGGTCCGAGGTTCCTGAGCGGCGCTTTGTGAAGTCTGCTTTAACGCAGATCTTAATTACTGAGTGGGAGCTTTTAATTGGGCTGATGTCCCTGCTCAGGCGTTTAATCAGTTCTCGCGTGCTTCAGGCCTGGATGGGGGTCTGCTTAAAGCATGTAACACCAGGGGAAATGTCAACCGTACCTGGGGCTTTGTGAGTGATCCCTCTCCTCTCCTCTCCCGCTCAGAGCGTGGCAGGGTATATTTAGTTTAGTGCTTAAATGAATGGGATTAAATGAAGGTCATACTGTGTTTTCGCAGGTCTGCCAGCCGTTGTGTTTGCTCTGCTCGTGTGTCTGAGTTGTTCCGGGTGACACTGTCGTGACACATCCTGTAGTGATCTTGTTGATTAAGTGCAAATGTGCTGTGTGTTTTAGCGTCCCCGTGAAACCGGCATTGAATGTGCGTTATTCAAAGTGGTCACGTAAAAGTTATTTTGTTTAATCAAAATTCAATCAGTACGAATCAGGCATTATCAAGGGTGTGCACAGGAAATCAAACACTCAGAATACTCATAACAGTTGAACAAAGAAAAGCTGAATATTACATGAAAAAGATAATGTTCATTTCCCTTTAACATTCCAGGGTGAAGTTGAAACAAAGTGAAAACAAAACAATAGTGGTTTATATTTTTGCATACCAAATATTATATTGCTACATTTTTCATAATCATTTGCAAATGAAAAAAATTGAAGTCACAAGGTCATTCTCCAGTTAGAAATAAAATTGTTCACATTGCTCACATTATAAATCTATCATAGCAAACACAATGAACAAGCATAGAAGGACCTGTATTCTCTAACCCAACCACAACATAACTCAGTGTTTCCCCTAGAATTTTTTTTAGGCCCGGTGGTAAGAGCTGATGGTGTGATTTGTTATACATTTTTCACGGGATGCTAGAGTATTTGTTGGTTATTTCCAAATAAAACACTTGCTTAGCCATCACAAGTTGGTTAAGTTATGGACATATAAAGAACGAGGCTAGTGTTTCGCGGGGGCGGTAAAAATGTCCATGGTAACGGCGGGCTGAACCAATCAGACGTCGCATTTACGCGATCGGTTCATGGTATAGTTCTTCTGCCGGAGAATAAACAGTGTTTTTCTAAAAACAAAGTTGATTTAATATAAACTAACTGGTGGTGAGCTTGGATGGTTATGATATTATGGCTAATAATAATAATAATAAAATAAAAAAAAAATTCATTTTTTTTTTTTTCATTTTTTTTTTTTTTCTCTTTTTCATTTCTTTTCATTTTTTTGGCCGGTTGTTGGCCTGGCGGGGGCGCTCGTTGGCCTGGCGGCCCGCCAGGCCTGAACAATGGTAGGGGAAACATAACCTCACCCATGTTTTCACACTTTAACTTCAAGCAAATATTTTATAAATATGGTCATGTAACTAAAATCAAATTACATGTAGGACGGCCTGATACAATTTTTTTTAAACCCACTGTACTTACAACTCTGTTTCTATTTTTTTAACAACTCCGTTGAAGATATTTGGTTTTTAAATAATATGTAATATGTCCAAACCAACACATTTAAATACAACAGTTTGAAATGTTTGATTCTCAGCAGTCCTTGACAATTGAAATGTCCCAGAATGCCACAATTCACTCTAAATCTTCTTTTAAATATACATCAGTAGTATACGTCTTAATTTTTGGCTTGCTACATTGCCCAACCGTTTGCATATAAGTGACCTAAGTGAGAAAACTACCTCCAGGCTTTTCACACCAACACTTATCAAACGTGCTGGCAGTTATGTTCCAGTGTGATCCGCACCCTCAGAATCACCAAACAGCTTGTGCAAAATGAGGTCTTGTGTAACGAGGGAGCGAGTTCCTCTGTAACTTCAAAAGGTGTATGTAAACCCAGGCTCACCACCACGGCGAACCCACACACAACGCCCATTGCTATACTGGCCTTGGCCCGCTCAAACTTGAAACTAGCTGAAAATGGAGCCAATTTTCAAGTGAACTTTCAAAGCTGTCCAGCTTTTCCGATCACAGGTCTGTAACATCCAAGCAGGGAGTGTAAACATGTACAAGAAGATGGTTACCTAAAATCTCAAGGTCATATTTCCAATAGTGAGTATTTCTTCCCCAGGGGATGCTATGCTCCCAGAGCATGTCTTTATGTTTAGAAGTGCTCTCTGTGGGATTAGCTGTCTTCCTCCAGTCTAACATATGACCGCCCCCTAGTGGACGGATCCATTATATAAATGGTTGACCCACAATGTGGTTTTTGAGGTTTTTATAAAATTGTGTTTTATTTGCAGATTGCTCAAAACATACAGAGGCATACAAAGACACCCTCTTCTTGTGTGTGTTTTTTTTTTGTCTTGCTCTAGAGCACTGTAATTCAATTATTGCAGATAACCAACCGATCAATGGATATTTCTAGCTTATCAAGAAATTATTAATTAAGTGAACCTTTCACTTTTAGTCGACAAAATGGCCTCAAACAACATGTCAGCATCTATGTAGTGTCTACTTTGGATTTGAGTGTCATTTTTTGCGTTTTAAGTCGGACGGTGACCAAAACGGCACAGTTAATTACATAGATCCGACAAAACAGCACATTACATGGCCTTTTGAGTGTCGTCTCATTGGTCAAGTCAAAGAACCCCATTCGTGCTACATCCGCTCAAAAAATCTATAAAGTCCTTTCACCCACCAAAAAAACCCTCAAAACATCACATTGCATCGAGCAGAGTTTGTACCCAAACGCACACCGTACGTAGGAAGCGTCTGGCCTTCCCCCTAGCAGTGGCGGTTGGAGCTCAGGTACTTGGTCTTGAGGGCCGCCTTGAAGTTACGGAAGAGCACCCGGTTGTGCTTGTTCTCCTCGTCCTTCTTGGCGTGGAACTCACCCTGCACCTTGAAGCCCCGGTGCACCACGAAGGCTGACGTCAGCACCGAGAACCTGTAGCCCGCCACGTGGAGCTCACAGGCCTGGGGGGGGGGGGGGGGGGGGGGGGGGGGGGTAGGGGGGGCAGGCATTGATAGGATGGATGGATGGATGGATGGGTTGAGGGGGGACATGTATTGATAGGATGGATGGATGGATGGATGGATGGATGGATGGGTGGGTGGATGGATGGATGGGTGGGGGGGGGGGGACATGTATTGATTGGATGGATGAGTGGGTGGGTTGGTGGGTGGGGGGGACATGCATTGAAAGGATGGATGGGTCGACCGAATGGACGAGGTAGGAGAGAAGACGGGAGAGAGTGGAAAATAAATTAGGAATACCAAATTGCAGAATTAACAAGAGATGAGAGGTAGAGGAACACAGCGGTCCAACCAGTGACTTCTGCGTCGTATGTCCCCTGCCACCCACCTGGCTGATGCGGTTGAAGCCGTACTGCTTGAAGGCCTCGTCGTACAGGGGCACGGCGCTCGGCCCGATGTAGAAGGGCTCCCAGGGGTCCACCCAGGCCAGCGTGTAGGCCACGTCCAGCGGCCCCGCGTCCCGGGCGTGGTTGTTGACCCACTGCGAGTAGTTGGTGGGCGCCTGGCAGCGCGGGCACAGCTCCTCATAGAACGGCCGCACCTCGCCCACCTGGTACAGCTGCACCAGCTCCGGCTTGGAGGCGGGCAGCTTCCGCACGTGTCGGATCTCGAACGCGGGAAGAACGAACACCTCGTCGCCGGCCGGCGGACGCCGCGCGATCATCGCAAGGAACTGCGGGTGGAGGTCCGTGCTGGGCGCCATGTCGACGTCGATCACGAGCACGTAGGACGCCTCCGTGCCGCTGCGGGCCACGTTGCGCAGGAGGTTGTTGGGGTAAGAGACGTTCCCGTGGATGGCGTAGTTTTTGTACTTGTCGCGGTGTGTCTCGAGGCGCGAGAACACCGAGGCGCAGTCCTCCAGGCCCGACAAGTGCTCGCGGTCGTGCTCTGGGAAACTGGCGTACTCCCCGGAGAGACACACCAAGTGGAAGTCCACCAGCGCTTGGATCTGAGGGCAGAAGAAGCTGAGGGCGTAGACCAGCGCTGTGGCGAACTTGACATCTTGCCCGTGCGCAAAGATGGCCACAGAGAGTGGGTTTTGCCACCTTTGAACGAGGGATTCTAAGTGATACAGGTTGTTGATGGTGGTGTGCGTGCACAATGTCAGGACGTTTGACCGGCCTTCTGAACCAAGCGCTTGATTCGATGTAAAGTCACTTTTGATGAGATTCCTGTACACACGATACTGCCCACTGCTGTCAAACATCCCCCCCGTGGACAGGGAATATCGCATATGCTCTTTTCTAGAGTTTTTTTCGGTGTGGGCATTTTTCTTGCCAGTTCCTCCGAAAAGCTCGGAATAACGATAGCGTTGCTGCTTACCGTGAAACTTGGATAAGAACGATAGGTAGAAGAGCTGCAGGAGCGCCACGATGAGAAGGGCAACGAGCACCACTTTGAAGAAGGAGCATTTCTTGGAGAGATGCATTCCAGAGCAACGAAGAGACGGATGATCACATGAAGCAAGTTTAAATAATCAAGCTATCAGTCAAATGCCAGGAAATGCAGGGGCTATCCTCGTTGCTTATTTTGCATACGGTACCATAATGCGAGCAACGCAGCAGATCACAGCAAGTCTTACATTATTAGTTGGTAGTGAAGATTAAGCTCTAATATTTGTCATTACTATCGCTCAGCATTCGGTATCGTTGTGTAACTTTTGTATCTTGAAATGGACAGTTATGTGGTCTAAAGCATCATCCACATCGACGTATTCTGTGGTTGTTGTTTTTCTCTCTCTTCGATGGTGATGCTGCTGCTTCTGCGACAGTCAGACAGTGGCGCATAACGATGTGTCATAACCGTAGTGTAGGAAATATGTACGAAGCTACATTTTGAACCCAACGTGCATGCATAGACGGTCTCGGATACAAATGTGAAACGGATGTAAAGAAAATCACAATTTTGGTTTCGAAAAATTGATTCACAAGGAAAAAAAATGTATGATTTATTTATTCTTTTATATACATTTTTGTTAGTTACATATCATATGAATTGACATTTACGGATAATAATACGTGCTACTATATATACACGCACGGGACGAGGTGGCCGAGTGGTTAAGGCGATGGACTGCTAATCCATTGTGCTCTGCACGCGTGGGTTCGAATCCCATCCTCGTCGACATGACTTTATGCCTTTTCTAGGCTTAGACGACTGAGAAATGATTGATTACGCTCCACAATACTTGTAATTACTAATAATATAAATGTACTTTAGTTCTGAAGCAATATATCGGGAGGAACCACACCGAATGAAAAAAGGTGAATTATACACTCTTGTTAATTAACATTCCACAAGGGTTTCTGTATCTTGCATTTAACAAAATCACACAACGAAGAGTACTTTTGAAATACTTTAATTCATAACAATTAACAGAACACGTCCATCCCTATAGCTTTGTAGCCATTAGCTTACTGATGTAAATTGGGTGGTCCAATCATTCGCCAAGGATAATTATATTTACGCACGAGTTCTTGAATGCATTCATGAAAGCACGGCGATGGACTGCTAATCCATTGCGCTCTGCACGCGTGGGTTCGAATCCCATCCTCGACGACATGTTTATATGCCTTTTATAGGCTTAGACGACTGAGAAATTATTGATTACACGCCACGATACTTGTAATTATATAAATGTACTTTAGCTCTGAAGCAATATATCGGGAGGAACCACACCGAATGAAAAAAGCTGAATTATACACTCTTGACTCTCTGAACAGAAGTGGTCTTGTTAATAACATTCCACAAGGGTTTCTGTATCTTGCATTTAATACAATCACACAACGAAGAGTACTTTTGAAATACTTTAATTCATAACAATTAACATAACACGTCCATCCGTCCAAATAATTATATTTACGCAAGAGATCTTGAATACATCCATGAAAGCACAAAAAAAAGGGTTGTTTGTTACTATACAAAACGGACCAGCCTCAGGTTTTTTATTGTTTTTTAATTTATTCTAGTGTATAACAACAATTGAATAGATGGAAAAATGTAAGAGGCCTACATTTCTTCTCCCCCCCCCCCCCCCCACACACCTTTTCCTTCCTTCTTCCCCCCTGTCACTAATGGAATGGACTGCCTAAGAGTTCCTAACAAAGTCCTAACAACTCCTAACAGTTCCGAACAAAGTCCTAACAGTTCCTAACAAAGTCCTAACAGTTCCTAACAAAGTCCTAACAGTTCCTAACTAAGTCCTAACAGTTCCTAACAAAGTCCACAAGATCCTCACACAGGCGCGAACGCTCCTAACCAGTGGGGCAAAAGCTAGGTCCATGGGAAAAATGGACCCGATCAGATCCTGAGAAATCTCTGGGTCGATGGAGAGTATCCGGATTGGTTAGTGACGGTTGCCATTCAACACCTTCTGATTGCCGTGCAATATTCGCTGCTGATTGAACGACTAGTATTGTGAACTTCCTCCGAAACAGACGGTCGGGGCCCTCATACCAGCCGCCACCACCGCCACCACCGTCAGCAGCCCACTTTCAGAGCTGGTCCTCAAACCTGCCGCCACTACCACCTCCAGCAGCTCACTCTCAGGGCTCTTACCAGCTGCCACCAGTGCCAGCTTCTCAACGTAAGGACGTGCTTTCTAACCAGCCAGATCCAACGTCTCACAATCGCTACCGGGAATGGAGATTACAAAAGGTAGACCTTCAGGATCAGGAGTGAGAGATGAGAGGTGAGCCCCCGAAGCGTCAAAGAAAGGAAAGCTATCACTACCAATGCAAAATGTATGCAGCATCTGGAAAGACCATAGAAGTGTGGAGAAGCTCCTTGTAACAATGTTAATAATTTACATTTGTGATTTGTTTTTAAGATATTTTTATCAGTGATAAATCAAATATTTTAAGTGTTAAATCATTTGTAAAAAAAAAAAAAGTTCACAACATTTATATATATAGTTGCATTCTGCAACTCTTAATATAACAAAAAAAAAACACTTGTGGTGTAACAGCAACACAGCCATCCTTTTGGTGGAAGAATCCAGGTGTAGTGTGAATCCTGGCAAGAGTGCAACTTGTAATTTTATTCAAAAATATTTAAGTATATATAAGTGTATCAACAATAATGGAATTATAATAAATACAAATTTGAATTATACACTCTCCTCTGAACAGAAGTGGCCTTGTTAATAACATTCCACAAGGGTTTGTGTATTTTGCATTAAATAAAATCACACAACGAAGAGTACTTTTCAAATCCTTTAATTCATAATTAACAGAACACGTCCATCCCTATAGCTTTCTAGCCATTATCTTACTGATGCAAGTTGGGTTCAAATGAACGCTAACAGTTCCAAAAATCTAGAATGGTTATATGCATCTACTTATCGATTTCATCAGTTCTCACTGAAGCAAGAAGTACATTCACATTTTACCCTTCTGCTCCATAATGGACACCTGTTAAAACACCTGTTTATTACCAAAAATGGAACGACTAGACCTTTTTCCCTCAGTGAGGTTGCATTTTCAGGAGCAACTCATTAATATTTGATTGTGAAGGAGTAAACATTAACTGATTGAAAGGAGTGGGAAAGCCTGTTATGGATCATCGCCTGACGTGAAAGAGGCTTACAGTACGACCTCAAAGCGAAGTTCAGTAAAAAAAAGGGTTAGGGTTAACCAAAAGGCCTGTGTAACTTGAGTACAGTATCTTGAACAGGTATTTATTCAATGTTTTAATCCTTCTACTATGCAATTAATTGCCTGTGGTGTTTGGTGTCCATGCATTCACCGATCTCTCCAAAAGGTGAATTTAACCATGACGGAACTATACACTTTAAATGACAGGGGCTTACACTGAAATACTTCCTGCTTATTAAAGGAAATTCAAAACATATATTGGGAGGTTTGTGACTCAAAAGACTTTCTCTGGTATTTCACTAAAGTGTTTAGGAACAGTCACCCTCTTCAAGTTGCCAACATTGAACGCACACACAATAGCAAGCTAACAGGGGTTGAACATGTAGCACACTGTTTTGAACAATATATCTGGCATTCGTGGTTGTTGCTTCTAAATCGGTTTAGGTTGCCAGCATTGAATGCTGGCAACCTGTACCAAATCCAACCAAAATAATCAAACATATCTGCATCTGTGATATCCTGTGTAAAAATGTAGCCCTAATGACAAACGTAGATAATGCGGCTCAACCATGTTTTGGCATACCCTCCTCCAGTACTGATGTGTCTGTCCACAATCTAGGACACCAGAACACCAGTACCGCCTTTCGAAGCCCCGCCCTCACTGTCCCTGGAGTCTGCCGATTGGCCCTCTCCCTCGCCTTCTCCGACCAATCGGATGTTGTACTTTTCCCTGTACTCCGTGAGTTCACGGCCTTTGGTCTGCATCTGTGAGGACAGGGTCTCTATGATCTTGGTGATCTTTAAAAGAACAGAAAATTTGAGTTAGGGTTGATCGTGTCACACTAACACAGATTGAGAACCTGACTCAGGAAGATGGTTGTAAATCAGCAGGATGACAGTCAGTATGACATAATAGTATAGTTACTTTGTGTTGATATGTATATTTAAATGGTGGAAACACTACAATTAGGGTACATTATTCCTGTACTGTTCAGTTTTAGAGATGTCGGCGACATAATTTATTCATCGGAAGGATCAGGGTTTGACGATGGATCATGGATGTTAATTTCAGCACCTGTTCTTTGTTGTTTTCCAATGCAGGCAGAACCTCTTTCACTGTCCTCTCCACAAGCACTCCCCCTACTAGACGAAAGCACTTCCTGGAAGGGTCAACTTCCTTAAGGGTTTCAATTACTAGGCTGAAAAGGCAACAAAGAATGTGTCATTAAAAGAGACTGGTCCATAGTCAATCAATAGCACAACTGTTAAATATGTCTGTATTCTACAAAAGCGGACTCAGGGTTGGTTTGGCAATGACTAACCTGTGTTCGTTGTTCTCCATCTCAAACTCGGATGCCTTGGAAGCCATGCCGCGCTGTTCCTGACGCATCCTCTGGAAGTTCCCCACCACCTGTCAATCACACAAAGCTTAGCGGAGGGACTAAACACGTCTCAATCTGGTTTCTATGAGATTCTATTAGTGGTGGCTTTATGACGAGTTAAAAATATCGAATTTATAGACACGACTAAAATAATACAGTTTGCATATCATACACCTGAAGGAGTGACATGGATAAAAATAGCTCCCAGTCCAATGGACAGGGTCCGTCCACACTGCTTATGGGGTAACGTTAGCGAAAAGCAAGATGTACTCCAATGTTCTGTTATACAAACAGTTTTTCCAAATGTATATAAACCCTTATTTGATATGATTGGGAGAAGTTTACAAACATATTTTTAACAGCAGTGACAATACTATGGGATCTTGAACACGTTGTGAGGCGAGAAGGATGAGTGTGTGAAGATAGCTTCGTAGCACTAGCCTGTCATGCATCCATAGCGCCATCAAGGAGAGTGCATTGGAGCTCGACTTAACACCACAGGAGTGAGGGTGATATACAAACGGACAGATACGGCTATGGTCAAATATGGGATACCTGTTCGGCCGTCGGCCCAGTTGGTTTTCCCCCAGCATTGTTACTAGACTTGCTAGCCGTGCTGCTACCGTTGGCTGCCATCTTGGAAGGGTGTTGCTTGAGTCGGCTCAGGACCCCGGTAGTACGCCTTGATGGTGTCCTTGTGTTGCCTGTAAAGAAAAAACGAGTTAAATGCACCATAGATCGTTGATCTGCAACTGACACTGAAGATGCAATTCTGGATTTCTGGATTAAATTAGTTATATGGACGCATTTAACCATCAACAGTGACAATATATAAAAGAGCAGTGGAGGGCAGCAATACGCCGCAAGTCAAATCTATATTGTTTCGAGAGTAGACTTTCGGAAATAAATTAGAAGAATAAGAGGATCTGCCTGCCATCGGCACTTGTGCTTGAACTTAAACCCTATGCTATGGCTTTAATGAACACTCATGCACCCCAAAACAGCTATTTAAAGTGAGTGCTTTGCAGTAACAGGACAAAATAAGTGCATATAACTCTAAATCGGATGTTTGCCCTCAGGTGTTTATTCAGAAAGCAGGCCAGGCATTTTGTGACGTATTCGACTTGGAAATCCCTGACAATGCAAAACAGGTAACTTGTTCACTTCATTAATCAGAACTCAATTTAATTCAACTAAGTGACAATAACTTTTATTCTAGTAAGATGCATTGTTGTCTCTTGTTATGTTATATTCGTATGTCATGTTCGTAATAATTCACAGTGTGGGTTAAGTATTAATTCACTCTGGATTAATATTTAACGCTACCTTGCAGGCTGCGTTAGTCGCAAATGTGTGTTGCTTGCAATAGGTTTAACATTGTTGGGCTTGTATGCTATTCTAGGATGTCCAGTACATCCAACCCAGTGGCTGCCGTGTGTCAAATGACGTCCACGCCTGACAAGGAGGCCAACTTCTCAGTTGGCAAGAGGCTTGTGGAGGCAGCCAGAGAGGGCGGTGCGTCCATGGTGTTCCTACCAGAGGCCTTCGACTACATCGGATCCAGCCGAGACGAGACTCTGGCCCTGGCCGAGAGCTTGACCGGCGACACCATCTCGCGATACACTCAACTAGCCAGGTTGGTTTTATTTTTTTATTCTACTATTTATTTTTCTAGACTATTCTCTATCTTCTTCCTGTAATTACTAGATCATTAGCTCAATAAAATCAATATCTCACATGATTGTCCTTGGACCTTATGCTTTTCTTATTTGTGGCTATATTCGCAAATATGCGATAAAGCCAATCTGTTTCCATATCTATTCTGTATTCTGAATACAACTTATTATTCGTTTTTCGCCACTTCACTGCTCCTGCCATTCAAGGGACGTGTGAACAACATACTGTACATCTTTTCTCAGAGTATGTGTTTCTTTGACTACAGACCAGCGTTCTGTTTTTCACAGCAAGCTGAATGTATGGCTGTCCCTCGGCGGCTTTCACGAACGAGGCCACGATTGGGAGAACGACCGACGGATCTACAACAGTCACGTCATCATCAACGACCAAGGTACTCTTCCAGGCCTCTCTCTCTCTCTCTCTCTCTCTCTCTCTCTCTCTCTCTCTCTCTCTCTCTCTCTGTCCTTCTCTCTCTCTGTCCTTCTCTCTCTCTTTCTGTCCTTCTCTCTCTCTTTCTGTCTGTCTGTGTCTCTCTATCTCTCTCCCTCCCCCCTCGCTCCTTTCCTTTTTAGTTTTAAATACTACACTTTTCCCAAAGATCCTTTCAGCACTAATTATCCTAACGAGGATCCCCTTTCCCTCTATGCAGGCTCCTTGGCGGCCGTGTACAGGAAGTCCCATCTGTTTGACGTGGAGCTACCCGGGAGGGGCGTCTCCCTCAAGGAGAGTGCCTTCACTATACCCGGACCCGCCCTTGCACCTCCTGTACAGACTCCCATTGGCAAGGTCCTCTTCCATAATAGGGCTCATACATCCAGAAGTCACATTGTAATGGCCGCCCCCATTTTGGGGGCATAGTATAGGCATACACAAACGTACACGTACAATCAGCGACAATTGGTTATGAAGGGAAATTTGTATGATTTGTATTAAGCACATCTGATGCTTATAACTAGGACATGTTGTGTAGCAGGAGTATAGTTTATTCATTAGCAGTTGGATTTCCATTTATTAAAGCTGCACCAACTATAGTTATCCAACTTGCTAACCCGTAAACGCAGCTTTCTGAGACAGTTCTGTGGTGTTTAGCTCGATGCCATGAGTCCTCAGCGAGTGCTATCTCAGATCTCTGATTGGTGGTCGTTCTCTGCCATCTCCCAGGTGGGATTGGGTATCTGCTATGATCTGCGGTTCCCAGAGTTATCATTGGCTCTGCAGAGACAAGGGGCAGACATCCTGACCTACCCGTCCGCCTTCACCGTGGCAACGGGCGCCGCCCACTGGGAGGTAGGATCACATTCAACAAGATCATGTGATATGTTTTTGTTTCCCTCTTCTAATCTGCCAGTTTCATGACCCATTTATGTCAATGGAAGGGACATGAATATCTTCAAAAAACTTTCTTGGTGAAATCCTTGTCTGCCAAATATTGAATGGCCTAATAAAGTGTAATTAATGCAATGATGGGAATAACCAACGGAGAATTCCTGAAAGATACTCCTCCCAACAATCATATCATACAATGTAAATATTTATATCATTTAAATGCTCTTAATTATTGTTTATGTGTTTGATGTACAACAATGTGACAGAGGAACGTGCTAAGCTAAAGCCTGCTAACAAACCAACTCCAACCCCCCAGTTGCTGCTGCGCGCGCGGGCCGTCGAGACGCAGTGCTACGTGCTAGCGGCGGCGCAGGTGGGCCGGCACCACACCACACGCGCGTCGTGGGGCCACGCGCTGGCCGTGGACCCCTGGGGTGCGGTGGTGGGGGACTGTGGGGGGGGAGAGAAGGAGGGGAGCGGCAATGGGGGAATGGTCCTGGTGGAGGTGGACCTGGAGAAGGTGAGGGAGACCAGGAGGAACATGCCGGTCCAAGAGCACCGCAGAGACGCTGGCTTCTACCGTGGGCTGGAGGCCGCCGTGGACAACACCTGAACTGTCGTTTTGTTTTTTTATAGTGCATTCATTCAATCATTCAATTGTATTTCATTGTATTTATGTCAAATTAAATCAACTCTTGATTCACTTTGTCTGTTCGTTTTTAAAGTTTAATGTTTCGCAATGGCAATCCTTGTATATCAAGACATATTTAAACAAATAAATCATTATGTTTTAACAAACTGAATGTACAATGGTAACTTCACTAATATATTTTTTAATTGCTTAATTTGAGAAATAAAACTGTAAATTCCAGACGCTGCCGAGTTGTTTATTACGGTTAAATATAAATCGATAATAAAAAATAGATGCATCCATTGAAAGTAGCCTACATACTTTGGTCAAAGATTCCGATGTTGAGTTGTAAGGATGGTGATTATCCGAAATTAACCTAAAAAATCAACCACTACTACAAATACAAAATACTAATACAAACACAAATCAAACAATAATGGATGTTCTGGCATTTTTGCCCAAAACGAAAGATATTCTTTGCAATGCCTTGTGCTCCACAAATGTTGCATAACATTGTTAGGTATATTTTATACACTTAAAAATAAACTTGGATTGCTTCTATGCTATCTATGAACATTTATCAGATTTTGGTTTTAGGTTATTTTCAAATGGGTATTCAACTTTTGATGATGTATTAATTACATGGTCGTATCCATACATCCATCAAGTTTATTGTAATATTATTGTATAAACGTTTTCCTTTGATTGTGGTTTTAGGTAGAAGCATTATTGTCGTATGCAATGAACCGTTCGAGGTCTATGATACAGCCATGGTGGGGTGAGGCGGGGGGGAGCAGGAGGAGAGACGGGCGCGACATCAAGAGACCGGAAGTGAACGTCATTGACACAGGAATGGTTCAGAAAAAAAACATCAGGATGGTGGAGAATGTCAAACACGTTTCTGTAGCATAAATCGTCGTTTTGAACTCGGCGGACGAACGATGAACTTTCATGTCCACGCTGGAATCGAGGCATCTGCAAGGTACGGGTTTGTGTGGTTGTGTGTGCTTGCTGCGGGTGGAGTTTGAGTGCGATGTGTTGTACATCTCAGGCCATTCTCGTTCCCTGTCAGATTTTGTGAACTCACCGGTTGATAACAGATAATCTTCTTTGAGCAAAAGAGAGTTATATTGACTTTATTTTCGATAGTTTGGGACATGGTGAATGCATTTAAACTAGTTTGGTGTTCCTTTCATTTTTGCTGGATGTGTGTGGGGAAATCTGACGCCGAATTGTCGCTGCGATCAAACCCAAACAGGCCTTGAATCCAAGTCAGTTCCAAGTGTCTTACGGTTCCTTAAAGTCATGCACATGTGCAAATAACAATCGATCCTAATCATTTGGTATTGTATAGTTTCTTCCTCTGTGAAACCTTTCACTTGTGTGCTTTGCGACAGAGTCGTTTGGTCGAATACAGCGTCATTACACAGCTACAAGTTACTTCAGTATGGTCCTAATGGAGTGTACCAGTGGAGGCTTCTCCATTGAGGAGAGGGAGGAAGATCCTCCCTAGCATTGTTGAGAATAAAAAATGTAGATTGCCCAGACTATTGTAATGAATTAATGCCCTTAAATATGACTACTTTATTGCCTTTGAATATATAATGTTCGTTTCCCTGGGTAAAGGGATATTAGCACCCCCTATCGCCTATTGACAATTACTTCAGGGAGGAACGTCCTCCCTTTGCCACCGTTCACTCCCATTCATTTTCCCGAAAGTACTGGCGGCCGGTGGATAACATGGGTTTCAATGGGAGAGAGGAGGAAAATCCTCCTCTGAGTGGGTGGGACCCTAAGGGGTCTGATTCGCGCAAAAATCTATCCGTCTGCGCTATGAACCAATAAGCAGGATCCCTGGATGTTGAGCAGTGTTGCCAGATTGGTTCGATTTCCCACCCAATTGGGCTACTTTTAACCACGTTAGGCTGGAAAGATCATCATTGGGCGGGAAATCTGCCCAATCTGGCAACGCTGTCGATAGCAAACCCGGTCTGCATTGCCGCGGTTCTCAGTCTGAGAGACGCAGAGCAAGTGAAATCTGCGATAGCGAGATCCTAAATGCACAATGGAAACATTGGAAACGGAGGACATTGTTAACGTCTTATTACAAAAAGCATTCCATTCATTCAGTGCTAAGTTAGCGACCAAAGAAAGAGGTAGACCACTTCCCAATATCAAGGTCACCAGAAGTAATGGCAACGTCAGTGTTGTGAGTGCTACATGGTTTGCTAGGTACGCATGACTTACTGGTAGCATTACAAGCAATTGTAACTGAAAATAAACATAGCTAAAGAACTTCAGTCAGTGAGGGCAAAAATAGGCCCAATGATAGGCCCAGATTTTTTGATTTACTTTTACAAATCAATAGTAGGCCTGATTTGGCTAATATGCTTTGCATCCTTTCCTTCTCAAATTACAGTGATGCCACTGGTGGCTTTGTATACATTTTGTTCACATAACTCCCTCCCTGCTATTTTGTAGTTCACCAATACATCCTGAAACAACTTGAGTCTCACATTCTTATGCCACCATACACCAACAGTGCAAGCAGGCCAATGGCAACCAAGCGCGCAGTCCTTCCTCCCTCACTTTAAAAACCACCAGCCGCCACTGGAGTGTACTGATATAGCTAATTATATAATGTGGTTAAATTCCCCCGGAAGGCTTATTTGCTGTTATGGCCTAACAAGAAAACAAAAGTGTTGCCTTCTTAACCTGGTATTGTATAGTGTCTTCCTCTTTAAAACCTTTCACTAGTGTGCTTTGTGACAGAGTCGTTTGGTCGAATACAGCGTCATGACACAGCTACAAGTTACTTCAGTATGGTCCTAATGGAGTGTAATGATATAGCTAATTATATAATGTGGTTAAATTCCCCCAGAAGGCTTATTTGCTGTTATGGCAAGAAAACAAATGTGTTACCTTCTTAACCAAATGCCTACCAACTTGGCTAAAGCAGTCATTCAATGTTTCTTTATATATTCTGGTTTGTTACACACGTCACCAATGAGGGTCTATTTTAGGTCTGAAACATTTCTTTACTTGTTTCTGCTCCATGTTTAATTTTATTAAATATAGGGCCCTATACTCATATTCTGATAAGTGATATTACCCTATGCCTCGTCATTATCAATACCAAGACTATTCCTTTTTAACTGTACATTTGTAATGGGTTTGTAGCCTGATTCATGCCTTAACCAGTTCACGCCTAATTGTGTGTTCCTCATTAACCTAATGATTGGTCTGGTCTTTTTATTTACCGAGGCACCCCTAGTAGACTGAACTAGTGAAGATAACACACATCGGCCATGGAACATTTCCCCTGGTAAATAAGAGTAGCAGACCCATAATAAGTGTTATGAGCGAGCGACACCTGTGTAAGGTTTTTCCTATGATGACACCTGTTTGAAAAGTGTCTATGGGGTCTATAAAGGGTCCATTGGGTCTATATCTATCCACCCACAATTAGATTGCATGAATGAATGTTTGATTTGAGTGAATATTAGTTGACACAGTAGTTCCAGGAATGTTGCCTCACAAGTCTTTCCTTCTTTGTCATAGGCTACCTGGTAATGTCACCAAACATGTTGAATATTAATTCAACATCCTAGCCAGGAAATACTAGGATGACAGGTGTGGGGCTCAGACAAAGCCATCATGTCTGCGAGTGTGGCGAGCATTGCGTGGTGAGCCCGTTATTTCTACGTAACCTGGAGGATGTTGGGATAGTAAAGCACATAGCTGCTCATTAGTAGTTGTTTTCAAGTTAGCTATGGCTAACTAGTTGCAAAGAGTCCCCGCTCTTTCCTCTCCAGAGCCTGTTGCTGGAGGGGGGGGAGACAGGCTCCTCTCCCTTAGCCTGTTGCAGGGAGGTGTGTGGGGGAGGGGGGGGGGGGGGGTTGGGGAACGCTGAGTCACAACCCGGTAGCGGTCGCCTCGGTTACAGCTTCACAGGGATGAGGGAGAGAGATATTGGCTCGTTGCATTATGCTCCGAGATTAGTTTCTCTGATATTTCAGTGCTTCCCCACAGGATTCTGGGGGAATACAGCCTGTTTAGGATTCTTCTCCTCCAGGTTTGGCGGTTATTGCATTTAGTCCAGGCTGTGAAACAGAAATGCAGAAAAGGTTGTATGACGTCCATGAAACTTATCGGGGTAAAGCAAACAAGGCTGTTGACTGGTGAACAGCATAGACAAAGATCATACAAGGGAGGGAAGTGTGGATGACCTTCCCTTCTGGAATTCTGCCAAAATCATCATGGACGTCTGGCAGAAATCCTCAAAAGTTCACCTATGTTTGTTCAGTGGGGGGGGGGTTGTGTGTGTGGAGCGAGGGTTTATGCGAACAGGGTGCTTCGGATCATGTGAGGTAACCGCATAGCTGTTATCTCCACGGGTCATAAGGCAGAAAGCTCTTACAGGCATGGACTCGTGGAATTGAATTTCCGGGCAGAGTTGATTTGATTCAGCTCCACGGGGAAGCCCTGGATCCTGTGGTGAGAGAGTAGGGTTGTTGTCTCGCTTTGGTCTTCTCACCGCTCTTTAGTCCATGGGTGTTTGTTTATTGGTTCGGAAAGGGATCTCTGCTGGAGCTCTTTGGAATTTTTTGTTTTTTTGTTACTAGTATGTTTTCATGATTTCCTATTTGAATGATTTGGAGTCACTGTGTTAGGGCTAGGGGTTACATTGAACTTCTTATTGATGTGTTGTTACTCATAAGTTAGCAAGAGACAGTTTTGAGAATACTCTAGTTTATGTTTCTTCAAATGTAGTAAATGCCCTTCTTGAAGTGCTGTTACATGGTATATGTTTTGAAGCAGCTTTTTATTTGTGCTTTGGTTTTTTCCTCAAATGATGGATGGTTTATACATCTTTGTTGGTCGTCAAATTGTCCGCAACTACCGGTACAGATCTACTGATGTTTTCCATTCAATTCAAATTCCAAGTATTGATCCAGATTGACCGTGATAGCTTATCAGATTGCTGCCTTCAAGCTTAATTTACATCTGGAGGCCGGAAAATGTGTTTAGTGGAATATTTGACCACAGGGTGGGAGTGTTTGACATTAAAGTAATGCTCGGCTCCGCCGCAGCGTAATCGCCTCTTGTCAGTGGTAGGGTTATGTGGAAAGGTGATAATGTGTTGAATAATCCTAAATCCTTGGTCTATAAATACACTTCATGTGTGTAGGGCCCTATGAAATCCGCGATAACGAAAACGCGGACGGAATCACGGAATTGGACAATAAAAACGGAATCAACTGATAATATTTTTTTATTATTTATTTTTTTATTTTTTATTTTATTAAGCAGGAAAGTATTAAAAGTAACAAAGTTACAATTTAAAACGGGCCTGTCTTAGTAAAATAACTGATTTCCAGCAGGTTCCTGTTTTTCAGCACATATAACATGCAACAGGGACAAGGCACATCAGACGTCACATTTACAATATGCAGCGGAATGCAGCGGAATTCGCCATTATTTTGGTGAAATTCAGTTTCGAGGGAAAAGGGAAACAACACAGGTGACATTAACGTCACTGAATGTTTAGCAGTCACTCGCACAACAATGTTAAAAAAAAATCCCCGGTCCACCACGCAAACAATAGGTCCCGCTCCTAACAAGAAGCCGATGAAGAAGTTGAAGCGCCCGTAATTCGGTTCTAACCCCAAATTCAGAGCCGAACAATATCCAAAACACTTCTATCACTCAGGTGTTTTGTAGAATATGTCAACATACTATCGATTGGAAACGCAAAGATACGTGCGATGACCACTTGAAGTCCAAAATCCATATGAAAAACAATGAACGCCGTAGCCAGGGCACGCCCCTTCAAACAACACTTTGAGTTTATAAAAAAATAGTTTATAAGCACTTTAATATTTATGTCATGTTTTTATTTGAAGCACTAAAAACAGTGCAATATTGTGATGTTTTAATAAATGTAGTCTTCTATCTGATTAAATTGTATTCGTTGGCACTTATTTGACACTCGTTCTGATGATTTTAAGTGTAAAAACGGAATTAATGAAAATTAAAACGGAAAAAACGGAATTTGGAAAAAAACAAAACGGAATTTGGAAAAAAATAAAACGGATTTCATATGGCCCTATGTGTGTGCACATTGAGTTGCAAAGCTTACAGCTGTAAACATCTTTGAACGACCCCAGCGAAATTTGATATAGTTTAGGAAAAAGGAGCTAGTAGTAGAAAAGTTCATCCACAGGAATATCCTACAGTAAAGACTGTTTTGATTGACTCATTATTCAGAGGAATGTGGCTGCACTGCACACACCGACTACTCCCTTTGGGCACAGGATTGTCACACCGTAGTCTATAGGTCATGATCGATGCCGCGGACGCACCTTGTTCAGCTGAAAACAGCTGTCAATCATCCCCCCCCCAAACCCAATGCCCCCTTCACCAACATACAGGGAGAAGATCTGAAGCCAATCTTCTTCAAAGACATCATCGTCACCTTCGTCATCATGATCATCACTCGTCAACTCCAAGTTCACGTTAAAATGGCGTCACCTTGGTCATTATCATCATCCTCATCATCATCATCATCATCATCATCATCATCATCACTCGTCAACCAAAGTTCACGTTGAAACGGCCGAATTGATCTGACCTCCTCCTGAGTGGTTTCTTTCCTTCCTCTTCCTCAATCTTCTTTGCTATACCCCTCTTCATCCCCAGTTGTAGGATATAATAATTCAAATGCTGTGAGTTTTCATTATAAATGCACGCGTGTGTGTGTGTGTGTGTGTGGACTTAATTGAATGCTTGCATGGGAATGATGCGGGGGGGTCCTTGTTTCTCTTTCCAACTGCATCTGGGATGCATGGAACTTATTTAACCTCCTTTCCTTCAGTGCTGGGTGCAAAATGTGTAGTGTAATGTTGAAAAAGCAATACAAGGAGCTTCACTTTCGATTTTGTGAGACCATTTGAAGCTGCGATCAGAATTCTTTGCAGGTGTTTTGATTGAGTCTCAAGGTTCTCATGTAAGAGATGCATGCTCACCATGAAACTCAATCAAAACAAAGCGGGGAGAGCAAAAATTCTGATGGCAGCTTTATTATATAATCCTTACCGTCTCTTAAGTGTTATCCATATATACAATAGATTGGCACCATATCACCCAGTCCTAATATTGTCAACTCTGTCTAAACCTGTAACATGCTTGACAGACACTGTCTCGTCCTCCTTTCCGTACTGCTCCTGGATGTTCTCTCCTGGTTAATCTACTCTTCTCTCCCTTTCTTACTGCATTTATTTGGACATTCTGGTCATAACTTAATCTTTTTCTTTTCTCCTTCCTTCATTTATCTCTTTTCTCTCATAATTTCTTACATCCCTTTCATAAATATTCCCTCCTTAAATCCTTTCTTTTGGTCTACCATCCTTTCCGTATTTGTTCCTTCCCTCCTTCCTTTTCCCATTCCCTCCTTCCTTTTCTCAACTCTTCCTTACCTTCCTATACTAATCCCTTCCTTCCATTCTGCTTCTAATCCCTCCCCATCTTCCTCCTTTCCTACAACTCCTTCCTTTTCTATACCATCCCTGCACTAATCCCTCCCATCCTCTTCTCTTGCCGTCCCTTCCTGCCTTCCCGCTCATTACCTCCTCTCTCCTACTCACCCCTCCTCTCCCACCCTGCCCCCCCCCGGCCCTGCCCCCCCAGAGGACGGGCGGTGCGTCGCTAGATGGAGTCAGAGCAGCTGTACAGCCGCGGCTACTGCAGGACGGGCTACAGCAGCTACAACAGCATCACCAGCGCCAGCAGCGACGAGGAGCTGCTGGACAGCGCCGGGGCCACCATGGACTTCCACACCACCGAGGACGACAACCTGTTGGACGGGGACGCCGCCTCCTCCCCAGGTAGCGGGCAGTGGAGGGGGGGGGACGGGGAGAAGACCCACCTCAACCTCGTCTCTTCACCCCCCCCCAACCCCTACACCACCCACCCTCAGAGAAAAGCGACTGGAAGTGGTTGGGACCTGCCCCCCAGGGTCCGGTCGTGGCGTGTCCGTGTTGTGCCATAGCTTGCCGTCGGTGTGCAAAGAGAAGATGGTGTGGCTTGTGAGGCTCGCTGGCTCAGCCCACTCTCTTAGAACCCACTGTCCTGCCTCCCTCCACTCTCCCGTCCAACAAGGCCCCCAAAAACGTGCGTGTGTGTGTGTGTGTGTGTGTGTGTGTGCGTGTGCGTGTGCGTGCGCGCGTGAGACACTTTCCCAGAATCCTCCTTGTCTACATCTTGTGGTCCATCCAACATAACACATGCAGTGTGTGTGTGTCTCTTATCTCTGCCCAGAGATGTTTAAAGAAGAGTATAGGAAAAGGAAATACCGTGATCCACAGCTACCTGTGCATCTTTCATATCCATGTGCAGTGAATATATTTGTAATAGCATGGATGTAACGCAAGGCATTGGGTTGAATTCTGCCTTAATTCCACCTCCCCGGATAGTATAACTCAGACGGTGTATCAAATGCATTCTGTAGTCGAGATGTCTCCAGTCACCAGACTCAAACCAGTCCAGTTGCATCCTGGATAATTAAGTTCTAGGTGATTGCATTTCAGAGTTTAGTTTAGTCAACATGGGTTATTCTTTCTCATTAACTAGAGTGCAGATTTATTTGGTGGTGGGGCTGTGGTTTGCTTCTCAGACGGGGACAAAGAGTGCTTTAACGTGACAATCGATCCTTTGTCCACGTTCGCTGCTCTAGGAGAGCCATTGATTTCCACTGTATTCAGTTGACGAAAAAACAGCAATGTATGTCGATTTTTTATGGATTTTCAGTGGTGACCAAGGCCTGTATTAGCTTACATATTTTAGCTTGTAGAAAAGTGGAACCCAAATTTCATCCAAACGAGACTGCATGTGTTGAACGGTTTCACTGTGCTGCTTTGCTACAGATATGTGCTGTTTGACGCAGATAAAAAAGCTGATTGTGACATGATCTCGAGTGGGCCTCGTTATGGAAGCTTTCTGAGGGGCTCGGCTTCAATGAGTCAGTCATGTGACCATGTCATGTGACCAGGCATTCAGCTATTTTTGTTCCTGGTATCATTTAATCAGGAGTCATGGGGAGTCCATCTTTAAATTTATATTTCAGACAGCTTACCTCAATTGTGTAAAAGCAAATGGTATCTATGGTATAAAGTGCCCTGTCATTAATTATTAACCGTTCTGGCTGACCACGTGTGTGTCCAGAGGGGGGGCGGGGGGCTTCCTTTGTGTTGTGTGCCAGGGATTGGGTTTCATATCTTTCCCTCCAATCTATATGCTCATTGATTAGTTAGCATTGTTTAAGCCTGAAATCTGACCTATGGACAGTCATCCAAGTGGAAGGCATTAACGACTTATTAACTAATGCAGGTTTACCCTCACAAACCCTGGTTTCCTTTCCATCCATAAATGTTGGCAAATTTTGAACAAATTTTAACAGCACATAAGAGGAGAGATCTTATACAAAGGTAGGAATCACAGAAAAATCCTTGTCTTCATATACCGCCCACTAGTGTACTCATCACCAGAAAGAAATTATCTCATCCTTGATTTCGCCACGATTCTCCATTTCTTTTGTTTGTTTTTTCGTGCGGCACAAGCAGTAATAATTGCAGTCAAAAACTGTGTGATCCAGGTGATTCAAGGCTGTAGTCGTTACTTTAATCATAGTCTAGATGTGCGGAAGATATGAATAACAAACACTTTTCTGAACACTCCCACACTATTTTGAATTCTTATTTTAGGCTAAACACACACACACACACACACACACACACACACACACACACACACACACACACACACACACACACACACACACACACACACACACACACACACACACAGTACTCTTGACAGACCGGTTTGGCTGCCCAGACACAAAACCGAGCTGGTCCCTGTCAGTCCCCAGATGCTAGCTGAACATGAGCTACTGCGGACGCCACTACAGTGTCTGTCTCTCTCTGCGTGTGACCGGCCCTAATTCTATACATCATCGGGGTACAAGGTAGACGGACCCCACTTGTACATCTGTTTGGCAATGCCGTGGATCGGTTTATTGGGGGGTGTGGGTTTAGCTAGCTAGCCTTGATGTCGATTGATCTTCATTCTTTGGACTGGGCCGTCGTTTCTGAAGCCACTTCCGGTGTGGTCTTGGGGTTATGTACTGTGTATTCATGGTCGTGGCACTACGCCCCCCTTTGGCAAAAAGATAGAAAAAAAACGATCATAAGTCATATCCAAGTAACTGGATCTCTACAGTAAGGTGCATATAAAGGAGCAGTTGTCGATGGATCATTGATTATAACGGGGGAATCCCATTGGTTGAGAAGTCGGACTTAGATCAGGGTATGTGAGCTGCGTTCAACAAGAAAGCAGGACATGGACTTCCACAGAGCAGTTGTCATGCACCAAGTAGATTACAAAACAACAGTTCTTTCCACAAAGTCGGCAGGATAAATACATGCCATTTTGTGGCTGTTCTTAATCCAAAGCGTCATTCTCTTTTCCTTTGGTTGTTTGGAATCTCTATTTTGGCTGTTCAAATATTGAATCTGTGCTTTTAAATATCAAGGACCTGATTGATAGATGGAAAGGAAGGACGTTTTCTAAAACCTTGAAAATGGGGGGGGGGGGGGATAAAGTGGGGAGCGCAAAGAATATAAAGCATAATATTAAAAAAAGTCATTGTGGCCACTCAAAATATCAAATTGTATTTGTTTTCAAATGCACATGGCCATCCTGAAAGTAGAAGAATGCACGTTAAAAAATGTATTTCTTAGCACTTCTAGTTCTTCTACACTAGAGTGTAGAATCATCCGGGTGTAGGTTTTGCATGAGCTTGACACACACACTTTGTCCAGGCCTTCCAGGAAGATAATTTGCATACATACACACCTTAATTTCCCTCCAGGGATGAATGAAGGTTTATCTTGTTTTATACAAAGGACGTTCTCCCTTTGACCCTAGGCAACACAACTATTTCCTTCCATATTTACTCACATATTCTCTATTGCAACCCTGTTTATTTGTTCAGAGATGTCAATTACATGCAGTGTTTCCCCTACCATTGTTCAGGCCTGGCGGGCCGCCAGGCCAACGAGCGCCCCCGCCAGGGCAACAACCGGCCAAAAAAAAGAAAAGAAATGAAAATAGAAAAAAAAAAAAATGAAAAAAAAAAAAAAAAAAAATGCGGCAGCATTAAGTTATATCATCATTAGCATGGCACCACCAAAAAAAATTAAAAGGGATGAAGGACAAAAAGGTATTTCAAGGTTCTTCCTAAACACGGTGCCAAACGAGAGTACATTTATTCTCCGGAAGAAGAACTATACCACGAACCGATCGCGTAAATGCGACGTCTGATTGGTTCAGCCCGCCGTTACCATGGACATTTTTACCGCCCCCGCAAAACACTAGCCTCGTTCTTTATATGTCCATAACTTAACCAACTTGTGATGGCTAAGCAAGTGTTTTATATGGAAATAACCAACAAATACTCTGGCATCCCGTGAAAAATGTATAACAAATCACACTATCAGCTCTTACCACCGGGCCTAAAAAAAATTCTAGGGGAAACACTGACATGATTCCCGTAGAAATAACTCCCAGAATTTACCTCATTGTACAGGGCTAAGTCAACCAGAAGAGCTGGAGCAAGATTATTATTATTTTGCATTTTATTTAATCTTTCAAAACATTCAGACACGAGCATCCAATATTTTTCCTTGGCATTGCTCTAGTTAGTATTCTTTTATGATATGACCCTGTATTCTATTCGTATTTCAGAAAAATATCAGTTTTATTTATTTGGTTTTAGCCTTTGAGCGACCGTAAAGTGAGGGCCTGGTTGAATGACATCACCGGCCAATAGCAGTCAGCTGAGGCGGTGGAGAGATATCCATGGAGGGAGGGAGAGGTAGCGAGTGAGTGAGGGAGGGAGGGAGAGCGAGCGAGCAAGTGCGTGTTCTCGTACACTCACGCGCTCTATCCACTTGTCTTGCGCTGTTCCGTAAACATGGACATTTATGCAGGGCAGCTGGCCGCTCGCGGAGAAGCCCTAGCCTAGCGAATTTAGCTCGCCTTCGTCAGTCTGTCAACATGGAGGACGAGGAGGACGTGTCTGCCGACCCCTACTTGCCCTACGACGGGGGAGGCGACACCATTCCTCTGCAGGCGATTCCCAAAAGAGGTACGCCGCGGTCACGTCTCTCCCGCCTCCGGTTGTTTTCCCCCGAAGACGTTGGCACGCCTCTCTCCGACACCGCCACGACACCATACCCAGTCCGTATGGCAGATATGGAAATGTTAAAAAATGCTAAATGCGAATGTTGAATCGTGTGGGTATATTTGCCGTGTTCACGGATCACGGCTGACATTACTGTGCCGCTCAAGCAAGAGGATTTATCTGGGCCTAAACCACCTGCTCTGTGAATCTGTGTGTGTCGGCAACGCGCGTCGACACGGTGCGGTTGTAGCTCTGAGGATTTGATTCATGAGATGGGGAAAGCGTTTACTCGTTTTGTGTGTCCACTGTCCATCGTGGTCATGGTGTAATCGCCGTTTCATAAGATTAAGGTGCTGCGTGTATGCGTGTGCACGACGCGCGTGCTCGCGGGGGGGTTTGAGCAGTGAAGCAAGCACCCGTAGTCCCGAGACACTCCGCTGTTCTGCGTCTCACAAGCAACCAGGGTTACAGTGACCTGTTGTGTGTTAAGCTTTTGAATATGTAGAAGTTTGATCCGTCAACGACGGAACGGATGTAAGAAAAGCAGGGCATAGGCTACGGGAAGACGTCGTAAACCACCAGGGTTGTGTTCAGTTCAAGGTTCAGCTGCAGAGACCTGTTTTGAATTAAGACTGAATAAGTGTGAAATACATCTAAGGCCCTCACAGAATGACGGGATACATTTGATCTTGATTAAATATTATTAATCATTTTGTGCCCCTTTTATGATCCTAAAGTGATCCTATTTTTTTTATTTGATTTAAATGGAGATAACTAATTGATAAATAGGATAAGCTATTTTTTTCTCTCTGATCACTTACCAGGCTGACTGTATTCTTAATTAAGCAATAATATTGGAAAGGAAAAGATTCAAATCTACTCTTGGCCCTAATCAACTGCCAGGCCCCTAAGCTCTTGGCTCTTTATGACAGCAGTTTGATGCCTAATTGTCTCAAGACATACAGCTTCATTTCTAGTTCTGTTTCCCATAACCCCCCCCCCCCCCCATATCCTGTCCAGTTTATTGGGTTATTAAGACAACCAAAGTGTAATTTGCTTTATCGGAATGATAACCGATTCTATCGACCTGCAGCTAACAAGTAGCTCCTGCCTTCCACTAACAAAGCTCATGACGATAGGAAAGTCCAATCCTTCCCCATTAGGCATCTGGCTGCTGCCTTCCAGTCTGTCCTCATCATCACGTCATTCTGTTGATAAGCCGACCAATGATACTGGAGGGTCCCTCTTTGATGTTCTTTTGATTATGACATCACTGAATGACGTTGCGGCAATGCGGAGACTGTGTAGCATCAGGCGGATGAGCCTGGCATTCAGCCCCTCTGAGCCGATTATTGCGTTTAGCCGGACGGTAGTAGTGGTGGTGTGTGTCCAGATATAGCCGACGCCATGAGCGTGGATCTAGGTTAATACCCCACCCTGACCGGCGACCGCCTGCATTCACAGGTACTCCCTCCCTAGCTGGGTCTACTGTGCTGTGCCAGCTGTATGACAGACTGCAGGTTTGGAGTTCTTTGGGCTGGTGATGACCTGACGCGAGCAGAAAACATGTCTGACTCTGCTGCTCCAAGAGAGAAGCCCACTGACTTTAGTGTTTAGTCTTGCATTGAGAAAGAGACTGCTGATTCCCTAAAGGAAAGTGTGTGTATGTCTGTGATTCCTGCAGACAAGGCAACCTCTACCGTAACAGCAACAACACTTCATTTCCTCTTCCCTGTGGCCAACAGGATATGATTGGGCAATCTTTGTTTCCATCGGTGACTGGACCAAGGTGGACGTCACGGGTCAAAAAGCTAGCGTAATGCAATATGTTTCGTTAATGCGTTAACAGACGAACAGTTGAAAAGTGAACTGGAGAGGAAGATTCTCATTTGCCCATGGGTAGGGTAGGGTGACTGACATGGGGATCGAACCCAGTAACTTTCAACTTGAACACCCTAGACACTAGACAATCCTGCCACTTGTTCCTTTTCTACATGGACCTGGTTTTTGGCAGCATGGAGGGCTCTCTGCCATTCTAAATTAGACAATGCATGGCAATTTTTTTTTATCATTGTATCCTGCTCTGCCTTAATCTGCCTTGCGGCTGCTTTGACACACTGATGTTTTATCTGTGTTTGTAGTGGTTTGTTTCTTGGCTTTTATCCTAGACTCCTCACAAAGGTTGCGGTGGCTACAAATTAGTAGGCTATTATCCAAATAAATATATTGTATTATGTTACAGTTGGGTAAATTGACATTTCTTTAAACTGTCTTAAACTAAAGTTAAACTAGCAACGAAAAATCAATGGCATTTACTCTGTGGCTAATTGGAGAATCAACAATCAAATGACAAACCATAGGATGTATGTTCGGCCTGAATATTTAGGGTAAGGGGTACTTACTGTATAATAGCCATTTGAGAGCTCACCAGGTTTACCCACAAAGCTTTAGGGAGACATCTCCGTTCCATTCCTCAAAGCCACGTGTCTTGATTTACAGTTTTAGCATTGAACACTGATGAAAGACTGCCGTCCCCGTGACCAAACCCCTACTGACTCGGTGGTAGCCAGGCGACAGATCACTGGGGTCTAGCCTGATACGGACTACCTTTGTGAGGGCAGACACACTTTGACAGGGGCTTCTGCTGCTGCTGTGGTTCCCTTGTTTGTTTGACCACGTGGTGGAGAATGAATGAAAGCCACAGACGGGAATAGATCAACCATGACATAGGTCTATATAGGTGCGTGTACTGTGTTGGTTTAGGCATGGCCTACAAGTCCCAGTTATGTCGTCAGAGCTACAATAATGCATGCTTTTCTTTTATTGTGTTTTAACAGGGTTAGGGTCTGTTTTGGGGAAATAATGGTTGCTACTGTGTCTCCCTTCATTGTTGGGACTTGTATTTTTAATTGAGTTAAACACAGAAGAATAGTTTATTAAAAACAATAATTACTCTGGAGACTTTTCAAAACCAACATGTTTTCTGTTGGTTGAATGCAAACCCATTATTCGAGTGTCTCCTCGCCCGGTGTGTGATATGAAGTAAAAGGCTTCTTGTATTAAAACCAAATTCAGCAAGATGTGCACAAAGGCAATGTTTCTAGGGAAGGGATGACTAAACAAAATGGGGAAGTCAGAGGGGAGGACCCCTCTGGGCGGGAACACTAACACACGCATGTGTGCGTGAACCTTTCTTCTTCTTTATGCTAGCAGTAGCAGTGCATAATCACTTGTTTTTCAAAGGCCTGCCTCTGTCTTTAGCACTAAATTCAATAAAACTTTATTTGTCGAGAATTAAAATAGAACCATTTAAAACACTGAGTTGCATTAACAACATGCTGCAGCTGCAGACATCAAATTGTGGATGAGTGCACAACTCAGTGAATTGGAATAACATGTTTTTGGTGCTCGATAATAAAGTCTATTGGGGCAAACCATGTAGTCCAAGGAAAAATCTAATATTCAGAAGAAGGAAACAAATACAAGCAGATTCAACTTTTTACAAATTCGAGGGGCACTCTGGGAAACGTAATCCATGTCATTCTTTTAAAATTGTCTTTAATTTTTTCAGGAATTGCCTCTTCCATTTATCCTAAACCTTTCTGTCGTCACAGAAGTAACTATGTGGTTCTCCTCAGGTTCTAACTACGTCATGTCTAACGGGGGCGGTGTGGCCAGCAGTACCACCCACCTGCTGGACTTCCTGGAGGAGCCCATCCCGGGGGTGGGCACGTACGATGACTTCCACACCATCGACTGGGTCCGCGAGAAGTGCAAGGACCGCGAGAGGCACCGCAAGGTGAGGAGGGAGGGAGGGCCACTGTGTGTTATCGTAGCGACAGCCTCGGCTTGGGGAAAGTCTCGACCCAGTGGGGTTAAAGTATAGACGCTGAGTTGGTGTTTTTACACCTTTTATGATGGAGCGGCCCCTTTTAGGCTGAATGCTACAGGGGAATTCCAAGCGACTGGTGATTTATTTGGATAGTCGCGTATTCAGTTACTGACAACCGAACCCCTGGAAGGTCACACTGCTGCGGATGTACACACACAACCAGGTCTTGGGTGCCAAAACAGTGCACTATCCTTTTGGGTGTTTAGTTGACAAAGAATAGTTTGAACGGAAAATAACAATTCCAGATGAAGTTCAAGTGTCTGTGTTTCTGTGTTTCCCAGATCAACAGCAAGAAGAAGGAGTCTTCATGGGAGTTTTCCAAGAGCGTGTACGATGCCTGGTCCGGCTGGCTGGTGGTGACTCTGACCGGCCTGGCCTCAGGTGAGACTCCTTCATGTGCACATATACACACACACACACATTAACACACACACAAACACACTGTGATGCTTTCACCTGTTTCACCCTTATGCAAATTCAGTTGCTCTTTAGTAACTCATTCACGTCTATCTTTTACAAGAGCCTCAAGGGTTAATTCCTCCCAAGCACAACCACACACGTGCACACACATGCAAACACACATGCACGTGTCCCTTGTAAACATTACCTCAGACCACGATGTGCGGCAGCGACGTAATCCCATGACGCTGCTTTTTCGACCAATCCAGTGAGTTCTCAGATGTTTACTGGCAACATTTCAATTACACTTCCCTGGTAGGTGAGATAAGGCAGGAAACCCATGGGAGCTCTCATTGGTTGACTCAGTCTTTAACCCCACCTCGTCCAATCAGGTGCTCTGGCCGGTCTCATTGACATCGCGGCCGATTGGCTAAACGACCTGAAGGAGGGCGTGTGCCTCAGCGCCATGTGGTTCAACCACGAGCAGTGCTGCTGGACGTCCAACGAGACCACCTTTGCCGAGAGGGACAAGTGTCCGCAGTGGAAAAGCTGGGCGGAGCTTATACTGGGGCAGGCGGAAGTAAGCACACCATGCACGCACACACATACACATACATTTGCACACATCAGGTGTGCGCACACAAAGACAGGTTCATAAAAACACACACACACACATGCATATATTGCACCATTGGGGAATCCTGGAAGAGAGTATGTGCAAACTAGGGATGTGCATTTCTGGCAAAAATACTATTCAATATTCGCTGAGAAGTATTCGAAAATCGGTCAATCAAAAACCCCTCATGCACGCACGCACGCACGCACGTACACATGCACCTCGTATACACGCACACACAATGACACAGAAAGAGGCTTTTATGATTTGGATGAAATCAAACAGTCAATTCAACGTGGGCTTAGGCAGATAGGCCTACATGCGCCGAAAACAGATCGCTATTTATTTTACTGAACACAGCCTGCATGACGGTGAACTAGACACATCTTTAGCATATGGAAACTATGGCCAAAAAAATAACTTCACACTGTGTGTCTTTTTACAACATTGGCGTCACATAGCAACCTAGGACGCTGGGGTTGAAAAGTTACCTGACTACTTGCGGAGTGATACGACAGAAAGAAAAAAAAAATCCACTTTCCTTGACAGCGGTCATTATATGTTTAGCAACGACGAATTATCAAAAAAAAATTCACCACCTGAAGTTGTGAAGGCCCATGCAAGTGAGCCGAGCGTTCAACAGCATTGAGAAGGGCCGTGTAATAAATAACGATAGCCACATTATTACATTTTCTACGTGACTCAGACTATTCGACTATTCGAAGATCCTTGCCCATCCCTGGTGCAAACTTCAACCAACAAACACAAGTATGTGTGCAAACTTATAACTCAAAGTTATCAATTGATAATAAATCTATAGCAGTGAAAATTTGAAATGGTCAAGAACCAAAAGCGCCAACAATTCCAAAAATGTTTGTTTTGCCTCACAGAAACAGAGATTAAAGGGAAACTTCACCCATTTCCATTAAGCTTTGTATACCCCTAGAAACCCACTCATATTTTTGAATGGTCGTGCATCATTCCCTTATTTTCTGGAGAGACTGGAGAGATCCGTATCGATCTCCAACACTTCCTGTTTAAGATGACGCAATATGACGATTTTTGCATTGAAGTAAATAGGAAGTGTAAGAGGGAAGGATTCTCGTAAGACTACAAGCAAGCACTAGTCCCAACCCCCCTTTAGGGGGTGGGACCCACTGACGCTACAGACCTATTAGAGCAGTGCCAGTGGGTGGGACTTAACCAGCCGAAACTAACATCCACAGCGTCTGGAGCTAAGCTAACAGAGGCTGTTGATAAAACTGAAGTACAATGGTGGAAGGTACTGGATCTGACATAGAAGATGGGGATTTTGAAGATCTGATGCTCGAATCAGATGTTCGTGGCTACCTCTACGAGCCGCAATGTAGCGACGAGCAGCTGAAGCTGATAGAGGAACAGGAGGCGGCTGCAGCTGCTACAGCCGCAGCTAATACTCTTCACTAGAAATGTTATGTGAAAGGATTTTCAAGCATTCTTGCGGTATCAGCTTGGAAGATGGAACAGCGAGGTGTCCGATAGGTGGAGATCTAGATCAGCGGGAGTGGCCAGCGAAGCTGTGCATGGTGGTGCATGGTGGGAGTTGTTGTCGTCAATCCACAAGCGCCAAAAAGTCACTTTCTGCCTTTTCTCGGTCAAGACGGCACCAAATTAGAATTTTATTTTATTATTTGACTACATATAGGACCCAATTTCAATACATATTCATGCCTCCACCAGTGAAATGCTCCTTTAATGATATTTTTGTCATTGGCATCTCTATGGGCCACCTTCACCTAGGCAAGGCAAGGCAACTTTATTTATATAGCACTTTTCATACACAAGGCAGACTGAAAGTACTTCACGTATAAACATTGTCATACAATAAAATAAAATAATAGGTAAGTAAAAGAAAAACATATGCAAAAAAATAGAAAGTTAAAAAGGCATTTTAGTATTAAAATAGAAAATAAAGGCAAAGTTAAAAAAGCTTTTTAGAAAGTGCAATGTATTTAAGATTTAGCAGAAAGCTACAGCAAACATAAAAGTCTTCAGTCTTGTTTTAAAGGTGCTCAGAGTTGGGGCAAGTCTTAAATCCTCCAGTTTATTCCAGCTATTTGTTGCGTAGTAACTAAATCCTGCTTTCCCATGTTTTGTGTTTACTCTGGGGATAATTAACAGATTGGTCTCAGAGCTTCTTAGTGGTCTAAAAGGCTGATGTAGTGGAAGCATATCAGTTAAATATTTTCGGCCTAAACCATGTAGGGATTTATAGGTAAGCAACATGATTTTAAATCAATTCTCTGACCTACAGGAAGCCAGTGTAACGATTTCAGAATTGGTGTAATGTGATCAAATTTTTTGGTCTTTGTTAGAACTCTAGCAGCAGCATTCTGAACAAGCTGAAGCTTCCTCAGAGTTTGTTTTGGGAGACCTGTAAGGAGACCATTGCAGTCATCAAGCTTACTAGTGATAAAGGCATGTACAAGTTTTTGTAAGTCTTCGGTGGACATGAGCCCTCTAAGTCTTGCTACATTTTTAAGGTGATAATATGCCGATTTTGTAACTGATTTGATGTGACTGTCAAAATGTAAATCTGAATCCATGATAACCCCTAGATTTCTGGCTTTGATTTAGGTTTTCAGGGACAGAGAGTGAAGGTGTTACTTTAAGCCTTTCCGTTTTAGAACCAAATACAATTATCTCTGTTTTGTCCTCATTTAGTTGAAGGAAATTTCGGCACATCCATTTCTTCACTTGCTCAATGCACTGGCACAGGAGATCTATGGGCCGATAGTCATTTGGTGATAGCGATACATAGATTTGCGTGTCATCAGCATAGCAATGATGGTCAATATTGTTATTTTGCATGATTTGCCCTAGTGGGAGCATGTAGATGTTGAATAAAGAGGGTCCTAAGATCGAACCTTGTGGGACTCCACATTGGTTGAGTCACGTTGGTTGATTCTGATACAAAGTCGCCAATGGAAACAAAGTAGTTCCTATTTTGTAGGTAGGACCTGAACCAACTTAAGACAGTGCCTGAAAGCCCCACCCAGTTTTCTAACCTTTCCAGAAGTAATGTATGGTCTACAGTGTCGAATGCAGCACTGAGGTCAAGTAGCATTAGTATTGAGTCTGTGTTAAGACGGATGTCGTTTACAACTTTAATAAGGGCTGTCTCAGTGCTGTGCAGGGGTCGAAATCCTGATTGGAAGGTGTCATAGCAACCAGTTGATGCCAGGAAGTGATTTAGTTGCTGGAGGACAACTTTCTCAATGATTTTACTTATGAAGGGTAGATTTGATATTGGTCTGTAGTTGTCAATAATTGAGGCATCTAGGCTCCGCTTTTTTAAAAGGGGTTTAATAACTGCAGTTTTCAAAGCTTTTGGGAAATTGCCTGACTGGAGAGAGTTGTTAACTATCTGCAATATGTCTACTGCTAGGCAGTCGAAAACATTCTTAAAGAGGTTGGTAGGTATAGTATCAAGGCAACAGGTGGATGGCTTTAGTTGTATCACAGTTTCCACAAGATTTTGAGAGTCTATAACATTAAAGCATGCCATCCTTGCCACGTAATTTTTGCCTGAACAGGGTGGTAGTCCAACATTTTTGTTTGAAGTGGAGATATTGATGGCGCGTCTGATACCTTCAATTTTATCAATATAAAAAGCTGCAAACTCATTGCATTTCTGCGTGGAATGGAGATCAGGTGGAATTTCTGTTGGGAGGTTGGTCAGTCTGTCAACAGTTGCAAATAGGGTTTTTGCATTATTAGTGTTGGTTTTAATGATATTGGAGAAAAATGTTTCTCTAGCATTTTTTAAGTCTAAATTGTAGGCACGGAGGCTTTATAGATATCATGGTGAATAAGTTTTGTTTTACGCCAGATGCGTTCAACCTTCCCGCATTCCTTTTTCTGTGCTGTTACAGAAGCAGCTTTACTCCAGGGTGCCTTTTGCTTTCCAGAAATCGTTTTAACCTTATAAGGTGCAATGACATCTATGACTTTCAAAATGTTCAAATTAAAGTTTTCTACAAGATCATCAGCAGAACATGGGTTTAGAGGTGGTAGCAAGGAGATGGCCTTTTTAAAAAGTACATTAGAATCTTCATTGATATACCGTTTTTTGACACTGTTTGATTTTGTCTGTATGTCGGGAATAAAAGATATGTTAAAGAAAACACAAAAGTGGTCAAACAAGGAAGGATCAGTCACAGAGAGATCAGAAACATTGAGGCGCTTTGTGATAACCAGGTCTAGAGTGTGCCCCTTACAATGAGTAGCCTCTTTCACATGTTGAGACAGTTCAAATGTGTCCAAAATGGCAAAAGGTTTTTTGCACACTTGTCATTCAAATCATCAGTATGAAAATTGAAGTCACCAGTTATAACTAGACAGTCAAATTCTGTGGCGATGCTAGACAATAATTCTGTGAAGTCATCGAAAAAATTTGCAGAATATGTGGGTGGCCTGTAAATAATTAATAGGAGAACTCTGGGGGAGCATTTCAATACAGCACTAAGGTATTCAAACGATGGAAAATCACCAAATAACATCTGTTTCCCCTGAAATACATTTTTAAATATAGCAGCAACCCCTCCACCTCTTTTTCCAGATCTACATGCATCAAAAAAGTTATAGTTGGGAGGAGCTGTCTCTATCAGAACGGTTGCACTGTTAATTTGTTCCAGCCATGTTTCAGTTAAAAACATAAAATCCAGTTTAGAAGTGGTAATTAAATCATTAACTAAAAATGATTTGTTATTAAGAGACCTCATATTAAGTAGAGCCATCCTGATGGTGTTGTTGATAGGCTTTAAGGTTGTTTTTGGTTTGGAGGCAATAGATATGAGATTTGTGAGGTTAGCAGTGTGGCAAAGTTTCCCTTAGTTTACTCTCTTAGTGGTTGCAGCATGAATGCGAAAGTTGCCCTGCTTTGACGTAGGCAACCTTGGGTTCAGCAGATTATGTGAAACTTCCTTTATACTGTGTGGGCTGAACCCTTTTTTGTCTCAGTAATACTCAGGACTACTATCAGTACAGGGGGGGGGCTGGGGCGCCATCCTCTTGGGTGTTATCAGCCTGTCGCCATGACATGGCGATGCTATCAATGACAGATATAAGTTTGCTGCCAACATATTCCAGTCTCCTATATTCGGCTGGAAAATCGCAAAGGGAGGAGACATTGGGGCTGGAGAGATGGCTATGGGAGAGATGAGGCTGGAGGTCATCGTCGATGGGGTAATGCAGAGGAATGCACCTAGAGACAATCTTGGTTCTAAACGCTAGCATGTAGAACCGAGAAGGCCGCTAGGTGAAGGAGGCACCTATCGGAGCCTGTGAAAATGCAGCCAGTGACGGCATCCATCTTGACCTTGTCCCTCCCTCCCCAGGGCCCAGGCTCGTACATCATGAACTACTTCATGTACATCTACTGGGCGCTGTCCTTCGCTTTCCTGGCCGTCCTTCTGGTCAAGGTCTTCGCCCCGTACGCCTGCGGCTCAGGGATCCCCGAGGTAAGCCAACCCCACCACCACCACCACCACCACCATCATCACCACCACTACTACTACCACTACTCTCATTCAAACTTAAAGCTCAGACGAAGCCGGAAAGGCCCTTTTCCTTCCTGCTGCGTCAGATATGTTGTTGATTGCGTGGTATGCATGCTGCTTTAGCCTGAAGTTTAGCGTGAAGTATGCTGGCTTTAGCCTGAAGTATGCTGGTTTAGTTTGAAGTTTAGCTTGAAGTATGCTGGTTTAGCTTGAAGTATGCTGGTTTAGTTTGAAGTTTAGGTTGAATTATGCTGGTTAAGCTTGAAGTCTAGCTAGAAGTGTGCTTTTTTAGCTTGAAGTATGCTGGTTTAGCTTGAGGTGTGCTGATTTGGCTTGAAGTAGACAGAGCTTAATCACACTTGGTCCCAAAGGGCTTCGCAGGCCACATTATTCAATAAAAAGAAAATGATGTTAATATATTGACCTAATCTCAAACGCCTGCATTGTTCCTCCATCCCCTTACCACCCTTCTCCCCTCCCCAGATCAAGACCATCCTAAGCGGGTTCATCATCCGGGGCTACCTGGGGAAGTGGACCCTGCTGATCAAGACCATCACTCTGGTGCTGGCCGTGGCCTCGGGCCTCAGCCTGGGCAAGGAGGGGCCCCTGGTGCACGTGGCCTGCTGCTGTGGCAACATCTTCTCCTACCTCTTCCCCAAGTACAGCAAGAACGAGGCCAAGAAGAGGGAGGTGAGAGAGACATACTGACCGAGAGGGGGGGGGGGGGGGGGGGGGGGGTACAGGTAGAGCGAAAGGGGGAGAGGAGGGATAAAGGTAGAGCTAGGGGGGAGAGAGAGAAAAGACGCGCACAGAGATGGTCTGACGAGAGAGAAAAGATGCGCACAGAGATGGTCGAGAGAGAGAGAGAGATTTGTTAACGGAGGTGTTGTTTAAACAAGCATATTGTAGGCAGATTGTTCACATGCGTCATATTAAGGCGTGTAGAGCGGTCCTCACAAGCAATATAAGCCCTGTTAGTTTTGTAGTGAGGCCGTGCCTTGGATACACTGGTACATCTTCAATCTCTATCTGTAGTCGTAGGGGCAGCAGCGTCTCTTCATGTTGAGTGGGGGTCTGAGGTGCGTTTGTTTTGTGCACTCAGGTCCTGTCGGCGGCCTCTGCAGCGGGGGTGTCAGTGGCGTTCGGGGCACCCATAGGGGGGGTGCTCTTCAGCCTGGAGGAGGTGCGTCTCAGAACACGTGCGATGCATACAGTACATTCAAAGGATCCACTGTCACTTTACTCCTTATCACTTGTTATCATCACTGACTAATGATTCAATTAAGAGGTATACATTTCTTTACCTATACACTAGATGTTATCTTCATTTAATAATAAAGTATAAAACTTAATAGGTCTGACCTCTGAGCCGGGGTTATCTCCGACACAGGTCCCACTGTAGCCTGGAGGCGGTTCCTTGGGTCTAACAGGCTCCTCCTCCTCTGCAGGTGAGCTACTACTTCCCCCTGAAGACGCTGTGGCGCTCGTTCTTCGCCGCCCTGGTGGCGGCGTTCGTGCTGCGCTCCATCAACCCCTTCGGGAACAGCCGCCTGGTGCTGTTCTACGTGGAGTACCACACGCCCTGGTACCTGTTCGAGCTGCTGCCCTTCATCCTGCTGGGCGTGTTCGGGGGCCTCTGGGGGGCCTTCTTCATACGGGCCAACATCGCCTGGTGCCGGCGACGCAAGTCCACCCGCTTCGGTCAGTGGCCCGAAGAGCTTTGAAATGGGTCGTAGAATAGGTTGTCAACAGCTGTTTAGACATCCACGCATAGAGAAAACGTATTTAAAATGAATGGACCAGAAACAATGTTATGTGGAACATGGATAGCCTGGAGATAAAGGTTGTAAACACCTTTTCACTTCAATCAAATGGAGCCCGTAAGCCTGGACCCTCTTGGCGTGATCACTCTAAATCTGGTCCATGTTAGCATGGTCCCCTTAAGACAAGTCCCTGTTCACTTGGTCCCCCTAAGACTAGTCCCTGTAAGTCTGGTCCCTGTTCGCCTGGTCCCCCTAAGACTAGTCCCTGTAGGTCTGGTCAATGTTCTCTTGGTCCCCCTTAGACTAGTCCTCTTTAGCCTGGTCCTCATTAGCCTGCTCCTCATAAGTCTGGGCCCTGTCAGTCTAGTCCCCCTGTTCCACCACCATGCCGGCGGAGCAGCTCCCCGTCCACTGACCCTCTGGTTCCTCCTCCCCCCCCCCCAGGCAAGTACCCAGTGCTGGAGGTGATCCTGGTGACGGCCATCACAGCCGTGGTGGCCTTCCCCAACCCGTACACGCGGCAGAACACCAGCATGCTCATCAAGGAGCTGTTCACGGACTGCGGCCCGCTGGAGTCCTCGCAGCTCTGCCAGTACCGCAGCCAGATGAACGGCAGCAAGGCCTTCAACGAGACCCCCAACCGGCCCTCCGCGCCCGGGGTCTACGCCGCCATGTGGCAGCTCTGCCTGGCGCTCATCTTCAAGGTCGTCATCACCATCTTCACGTTTGGACTCAAGGTGAGCGGGCCACCACGCGTTGGTGAGTGGTGAGGAGGCCGGAACATATAACCCTCATGTATTATCCGCAGGCTTCTTTAGGTGTGGCTTTGGAAAATGTTTTAGCATGGTTTAACGATGGAGCGATGCAGTGTGTTATGGTCTTCAAGAGCTTCAAGACCTTTTGAGCTGAAAGGAGAGTTGTTGCTTGGTGGTGTTTGACGAGGAACCTTTTGAAGGCCTGTTGCACACTTCACACTTCAAGCTAATCTCAACGGGGCATTCTGTGGCGCAATCAACCACATTTCAGAGGCAGCTGGATTGAAAAGGGCCTTTTCCTCTTTCCTCCTGAACCACTTAGAGCGGTGGTGGTGGTGGAGGTGGTGGAGGTGTTGCACCTGCTCTACCATTCTATTCTTATTATTAAAACACTCTGCCTGAAGCTGATCTCTGGCGCCCCCCACAGGTCCCCTCCGGCCTGTTCATCCCCAGCATGGCCATCGGCGCCATCGCGGGCCGCATCGTGGGCATCGCCATGGAGCAGCTAGCCTACTACCACCACGACTGGTTCATCTTCAAGGAGTGGTGCGAGGTGGGCGCCGACTGCATCACGCCCGGCCTGTACGCCATGGTTGGGGCGGCCGCCTGCCTCGGTGAGTCCACAACACCGCCGGGATTTATTTGATTATATAGGATATAATATTGATTTATTTTACTAAATTGATTTTAATTGACCTGGACGAGCAAAACAACGCCCCTACAAGTAGGGCTGTGTGATTAATCGAGTTTTGATCGACATTTTTATTTTTGCGTCAAACAATTTCCAAACTAATATAATCAAACTTTTTTTTTTATCCTTTTAATCTTGAGTTTTTGTATATTTGTTTCATTCATTCCATGTTTAATAGAAATAGAACAGCTTGCTACATTTTTTTTGTTCTCAGTTACAACCTTTTTTTTCGGAGAGAAATGCTGAATAAATGATCATGCTTTCAAACTCAAATATAATAGTTTAAATGACCGTGACTTCAATATTGACCAAAATAATCGTGATTGTGATATTTCCGATAATCCAGCAACCCTATGTACAAGTACGTACAAGCAAATTTGCCAAGGCAACCTGAACGTCTGTTTATAGAACAAACACGCCTTACGTGCCCCGGCGAAGAATGTTGAGGAACAGGGAGGACACCAACGCCTTTAATTGGCATATTGCTGTTATTTAACCTCCAGGGTACATATTTGTACCTCACATTTCTTACGAGAGGATGTTTATTGTTTAGCGCCTGCTGTTCAGAGTGACTGGAGGTGTAGACGTCGGTTGACTTTAACTAAACCTGGTTTTGAGAGAGCGAGTGAAGCTGAACTGACTCTGGGGTCTGTTGTAGCCTGGTCTGTGCTGTTCTGCACCTTTATTGTTTTCTGCCCTGGTTGAACCGTGAGCTACCTCAAATGGTTATATGTTTTCGCCACAGTTTTTGCTGGTCTCCATGTTAACGCCACAATTAACTTATAACCAATGGGTAGACCTAGCGGGCCATGTTGGTTTGTTGAGTGGGTAAACCCTCCATTATCGCAGTTGTTTTTGTAGTTCTGCCATTTCTCCAACTTACTCTCCAAGTGTCTGCCAAGTGCATACGATTAGACTGACTGATCCCTCAACCCCCCTTCCCCCCGTCCCTGCAGGCGGCGTGACGCGCATGACGGTCTCCCTGGTGGTCATCGTGTTCGAGCTGACGGGCGGCCTGGAGTACATCGTGCCCCTGATGGCGGCCGTCATGACCAGCAAGTGGGTGGGCGACGCCTTCGGGCGCGCCGGCATCTACGAGTCGCACATCCGGCTCAATGGCTACCCCTTCCTGGACGCCAAGGAGGAGTTCACGCACACCACGCTGGCCCGCGAGGTCATGCGGCCGCGGCGCAGCGACCCGCCGCTGGCCGTTCTGACCCAGGACGACCTGAGCGTGGAGGAGCTGCAGGCGGTCATCAGCGAGACCAGCTACAACGGCTTCCCCGTCATCGTGTCCAAGGAGTCGCAGCGGCTGGTGGGGTTCGCGCTGCGCCGCGACATCACCATCGCCATCGGTGAGGACGCCACCCTCTTGCGCGCACGGTTTTTAAATGTTAAACATGTTGACGATATTACATCACGGAGGACTCCCTCCCTCTATCCACCTCTTCCTATCTCTCTCTCCATCCTTTTCTGTTGTTCTCGCTCTCCTTCATACAACGGATGCCTTACCCCACCAAGCAGCTTTAATTGGAGCTGTCCATCACATGATTATTCTGTTCAAACGTTTCCAAACCCTCCTCCCCCCCCGTCCCCCAGAGAACGCGCGGCGTAAGCAGGAGGGCATCGTGCTGGCCTCCAGGGTCTACTTCACACAGCACGCCCCCACGCTGCCCGCCGACAGCCCGCGGCCCCTGAAGCTGCGCTCCATCCTGGACATGAGCCCCTTCACCGTCACCGACCACACGCCCATGGAGATCGTGGTGGACATCTTCCGCAAGCTGGGCCTGCGCCAGTGCCTGGTAACCCACAACGGGTGAGTCGGGCCGGGCCGATCGAGTGCTCTGATCAGGAGGTGCCCGGGAGTTGAGGTTGGGGGTTTTGTTTTGATTCGGTAGAGGTGTGAGTTTTTACTACGGTACTGAGATCGACTCTGTGGTGGTGTCACCCAGCTAGGCTGATGAAGGTGCCATGGATATAGCCCTGCAAAGAAGGAGAAAGGGGGTTGAAATGTTTGCGCTCCAACCAAGGGCGTATCAACTAAAATAGTAAATACAAAATAACAAAATGTATGCAACTCAAATTGATAAAACCGTCCCAATCTCCTTCCTTTATTCCCTCATCCGCTTCGTTTTACTAACATGCCTGAGTACCAACCACATACACATCCTGCTGCCTTGCTGCCCACACCCCTGGCCTAACCGCTGAACTCCCCCTCACGCACTAATCCCGTAAAGAAATACACGGTCAAAGGGAGCTCTGTGAGAGAAAATACTCATCCCGGATGCGGGATGACGCAATATAATATTTAAACGTACAATTGGGTGCCCATGGATGTGACCTGAGCTGTCAAGGGTTTTTTCAGTGTCTTTATGTTGTGGAGCCACTCTGGAACTGGCGGACACGTTTTAGCCACAGACACCTGGTGGTGAGATGGTGGTATTACACAGCAGAACAAACTGGTAGTTCGTCTGACATGCTGTGGCAGAGATTGAGGATGGCAGCAGTTCGTTCATTTTGTTGTATTATTTTATTATTATTTTGGATTCATTTGTAATATTATGTATTCCCATTTTAAATAGTGTTTGAGCTCCATATCAAATAGAATAAGCTGATTTCACACTATATCTACCGCATATCGTCACCACAAATACAATGCTTGATCACATGTCACATCTACTAAAGATATAAACCGTTTAAGATCACCTTCCACAGAATGCTCGGACCGGTTATTTCAGGTCTGACGGTCTGTAATACAGTAACAGATTTATGATTTTCCTTTTAGTGGCCATGTTTATTAAAACTGATATTCATATATGTTATGTTTTGTTCTTAATTTGTGGCGTGTTTTAAGTTATGTATGTTTACATATGATTTGTGCTGCTGCTGTCTCTTGTGTCTCCTCTCTGTGGTTGTTGTTGTTGTTGTTGTTGTTGTTGTTGTGGCGTGCTGTTGCCGAGTAACGGCTGTGTGTTGCAGGATATTGTTGGGCATCATCACCAAGAAGAATATTTTAGAGCATCTGGAGGAGCTCGAGCAGAGAGCGGAGCTCCCGGTGATTAGCCACGCCCCCTTCCCCCATGACTCCTCCTTCTGCTCTTCACACTAGTCTCTTAGGCTCCGCCTCCTAGGAGGCATGCATGAAACTGTGTGGTCAGACGGTCTTGACAGTTCCCATTCCAAATCTTTCTCTGCTGGCTCGGGCCTCTGCGTGTGCCGTGGGATGGTTTACTTTGGTGTGGATTTATTTTTTATCAATGCTCAGTCCTCTCATGTTCGGCACATCTGTCGACAGATGTAACGTCAGTTAGGGTGCACTCACACTAGGCCATCTGGCCGTGGCCGTTGGCCGTCGCAACTGTGGCCTGGCCACGGTAGGCTCTTGTACATACGTCATCACGTCGTAAGTAACACGTCATCACCAAGCGTCCGCTGCATGGACCATAATAAAGTCTGCACAGTTCGCACTTTGCTGAGTCTGTTGCTTATTTGGATATATGTTTACCGTTTAATGGGAAAGAAGGCTCGTCGCCTTTATTATGTCCGTGGTCGGACATAATAACACCTCTCCCAAATGGCCAAATTGGCCCGGCCTGGCCAGACTGGCCACACTCACACTGGCAGATTTGAGCACGGTTAGTTGTGAAAAAGGCCACGGCCAGATGGCCTAGTATGAGTGCACCCTTAAACTGTGATGCATAACAATTCTTTCAAATTTGGGTTTAGATACAATTTGTATTGAATGAAAAGTTCTTCATTTGAAAGATACAAGGTGTAATATATAGATATACAAGTAAGTCAACTAGCTCGTAGATTTTAATAGATGTTTCCTTGGACCTCTTTTCCTTTTGTCGTTAAAGACAAATGTCTTGGAAGGAACAGAACAAAAACAAATAAATGTGTCTAAAGTCTCAAGCTCCAAACGGCGATTTGTCAAATTTTGATATAGCTTTGGCGTACTGCAACTCCAGTGATTAACGATAGTCACGTGGACGGTAATTTGGGATCACCATGGGAACTGTCACATCAAGTCATCTAGTAGTTTCCGTGATGACGGCTTGGCATACCATCTCCATCCGGCTGCCTCGTCCGTACCTAACCCCAGCTTAGTAGGGCACTAGTGGTGTCAATAGTGAAACCTGCACTAGTCTTGACCCTGTAGCCCTGTAGTTAGAACGTGTGTGTGTGTGTGTGTGTGTGTGTGTGTGTGTGTGTGTGTGTGTGTGTGTGTGTGTGTGTGTGTGTGTGTGTGTGTGTGTGTGTGTGTGTGTGTGTGTGTGTGTGTGTGTGTGTGTGTGTGTGTTAAAGCCTCTACGAGGAGTGTGCAGAGGGAGGGCTCCTTTGAATCTGATGGAATACAGGCGGTAAGAACGAGGCCGATTCCCAAAGGAATCCCACAGCTCGGCTCTTTCTGTTGAATCAGCACCTCCTCGTAGAACCTTTAAATAGTTGAGTCTCTCTTTAACGGTAACAGCTCTCGTCCCTGGAGCCTCGTGCTCCGCAGTCATGTGACCATGACTGTTACGCTTCTGTGTGTGTCACCCTCTACCATCAGCCGCCACCTTTTAATCCTAGACCCTTTTTCTTTTGACCACGATTAACTTGTTTATTTTTATATTTTGTATTCTTTAAATCCCCCCTCCGTTGAACCCTGGGGGTCTCCGCAGAGCGACGACGTCAGGCCGCCGCCCGTAGCGACGTCGTCATGACGACCACTTGGCGAGTAACTAGCTGCCTCGGAGGAAGCAGGCCCTTTCTTTCATGGCTTTATGTTTGTATTTATTGTTCTGTTTTAAACATGGAGCCGGGGAGGAGGAGGAGGCGAACTGCAAATGGCTGTTGAGCCAATCAACATGTCCGGTCTTGCCTCCCTCCCCTCACCCTTTTGGTCCCCTCCTCCCTCCCCTGTTCCTTAGCGGTGAGAACCTTGGTGGTGACAATGCGGTGTTGGGGTGGAGTCTACCTCTGGCGGTAGTTGTGTTTAGCGGCCTCTGGCTCCCTTCCTAGTGGCGGTATAGTAACTGGACCTTTTTACAAGCAAATGACCCTGTTTTCCAATATCGCTCCTGTAGTGTGACCCTCTACTGCTGACCCCTCCCCAGAACTGGCTTCCACTAACCCCACCCCCAACCACTAACCCCGCCCACCGCCCGTCTCGCTATACGAGCATTAACGAACATGCTAACGGGGTGTGATAAAATCCTGGTGTGACACTCCAGTTCCAGCCAATCAGAGCGTGGCGAACATAGCCCACAGCCAGAAGGTAGTTTTGGCTACCTTCCCCCCCCAGGCCTGGCTTTGTCATGTGAAGATGGGCAGTGTGTCACCAGGATTTTGATCCCCTCTCACTCGTAAGCAGTCTCTGTTGAATACTCTCTGGCCTCAGTCTACCTTCAAGTTTATTTATTTAAGCTTGAAGAGTTACAAAGCTGAAGGCTTGGAGTATGGTCCATCTTTTGAAGCGAGAACCCAGATCTGTTTTTTTACCAAGAGATGCTCTCTCCTCATCGTCCTCTCCAACTGATCGTTGTCTCTTTGCCCTGAGGGTCTCTGAATCAACATGACCCCATCGCCACCCCTTCCCCTCCCATTCGGCCCCCGGTTCCCAACCTTTTAGTTGTGCGGCTGAATTCACGAGCACCTTAGCATTTAGTTTTTGTATGTAGTTTATGGTCATTGATCCTAACCACCAAAAAAATTCTAAACTAAATTTTGTATTCACAATGACTAAATGCATGAATACCACTGTACATACATCTATGAGGTGCTCCTGAAACAGGCCTAGATTCCCTAACCTGGCATTGTAGTGTGAACAGAGAACAACTGTTATCACGAGATGTTCCTGGAGCTGAATCAAGCACAACCACACTGCCATTGTCCAAATCACACATTTCCATTGATTCGATTAGTGTTGTTGTCACAAATCCCATATTGCATCATTTCAGCAAGATGGGAGATTGTCATTGACGAAACACATGTAAATTATATATTTAATGTGTAAATTACTTGAACATTTGGAACGGGATATCTAACAAAAACGACAATCTGTCATTGCATGGAAGTTTATAAATGGTCTTTTGCACTACATTACCGCAATACATAGTCTTTTGGTCTACTGAATCTGCCTCAAATGGTTGTATCAGTAGCGGAATGGCATTTGATTACATTACTAGTCCACGTTTTTGTACATATACATTACATTGTGTATATTCATAGACGTGCATTCTCTCAGCGCTTTTCGGCCTTACTCTAACCGGAAAATGAAAATGGTTGCACTATTACAGTTGGATTCAGACTGAACCATTCCTCTTCTGAACGTAGAAGCTGAACAGTACATGCAGCCGTGACTTCTCCCAAGGCTCTTTGACGGTGGCTTCCTGTTTCCTGTAGGGTGATGCGGTTTGCTCTCTCAGTATCGTGGGCTGTTGGAGGGGGTAGGGGGGCAACTCTACCCAACAAACGGGGGGGGAAATGGGGTGACGCAGCAACGTCTGGTACCCTCCTCTGGTACCCCGTTTCCAGCATCTGAACAGAGTGTACAGCCGATGTCCACTTGTTAGTTAGTTAGTTATTTTTATCTCTCCGCACCTCTTTCATTCGGGGATTCCGGTGGTGGTGATTGATGGGTTTGTTGCCATGGCGGCCACTGTGGTTCTCAGACGGGGGGTTCTCCGATGGGATGGAAACGCTTACCGTTACGCACACTGCTAATCCGTTAAGCCTATGCCCTGTCCTTTGGCATCAGGCTAATGCGTTTATTTAATGAATAGTGACCCAGTAAATGGTAACCTTATGGTGACAATGACAGTACAACATATGTTGTTGATTTATGAGTCATTCATTTAGTGTTTTCTTTGTCCATCGAAATAAATATATCTTTCATCGCAATGTATTTGGATCGGCTAAATCTGCCGTGGGGCCCTCTGAGATGAGACCACCGTGGCCCCCCTCGCCAACCGACCACCGTGACCTCCCTAGCGGAGCCCACCGGGGGGGCCGCCCGCCCCGTCTCCACGGCTGACCTTCTCTTGATGTCCTCTCCTCATCCCTCCCCATCACCCCTCTCCTTCATCATCCTCTTCTGTCCGTCTGTGTCTCTGTCTCTGTCTCTCTCTCTGTCTCTCTGTGTCTGTCTCTCTCTCTGTGTCTGTCTCTCTGTCTCTCTCTCTGTGTCTGTCTCTCTTTCTCTCTCTCTGTGTCTGTCTCTCTCTGTGTCTGTCTCTCTGTCTCTCTCTCTGTGTCTTTCTCTCTCTCTGTGTCTGTCTCTCTCTGTCTCTGTCTCTGTCTCTCTCTCTCTCTCTCTCTCTGTGTCTGTCTCTCTCTCTCTCCCTTGCAGGCGCCTGCTGGGGATCATCACAAAAAAGGACATCCTACGTCACATGGCGCAGATGGCCAACCAAGACCCCGACACCATCATGTTCAACTAGTGCGCTCCTTCACGGGCCGCCGCAGCCGCCTCGCGTCGCCGTCACCGCGGCAACCGCCCGCCACAGCGGCCAGCGACGAGGAGGTCCGCCTCCTGGACGACTCTGAATACTAACACATTTCTCTCACACACACACACGTACCCACCTACCCCAACCATCGCCTCGATGAGGTCATCGCCGTGGGTCACCCTCTGTGTATATAAACCCCGCCCCCGTCCGCGCTCCACCGCACACTAGAGGGCAGACGGACGGACGGACTCCTGAGACTATTCCCCCCGCCCCTTCGCTGGTTGGCGAGAAGAGGAGGAGGAGGAAGAGGAGGAGGAGGGAGAGAGATTTGGACACTGGGGTGCCATCACTCCAGATGAGAACCCAGGTGGTGCATGGGAGACATGAGACACACACACACACACACACACACACACACACACACACACACACACACACACACACACACACACACACACACACACACACACACATGAGTTTTGATCAAACCACTACACACACACCTACCTATTTTGGTCGTACCTTTTTTGCACTCACAGATCACACACACTCAAACCTGCGAAACGCATGCTGTCCTTTGTTTTCAAATGCACTCTGCTATCCAGACACACACACACACACACACACTGTTGGCCGCTGCTCTACTGTGTCCGGTTTCGGGAGATGGGGGGCGAGGGGGGATCCTAGTGCTGGGACAGACCTGGGGGTTCAAAGGTCAGAATGATCAGCTGCCATGCGAGGAGGGACCTTCCCTGTGCTTGCACACACCCTCTAACACTATTTGCACGTGGTGCGTTGTGTGCTTGACTGCTTGTGCTTGTGCGTGTGTTTGCGCGCGTGTGTGCATTCTATACTAACTCTACATTCCAGGCAGTGTGTAGTAAAATGTGTTGGACACATGCAAGACTGTCCATCTCCTGCAAGGTGTGTGTGTGTGTGTGTGTGTGTGTGTGTGGGGTCTGTACTGGATTTCAAGATTGCCTACTTTCTGAGCCGAGGTGTGTGTGTGTGGAAGATGAGCCTGGGCGTTTAGTGACCTCTCTCCGTGTAAATGAAGGTGTCTCAGTGAAATACAATGGGGTTTAGCTAGGTCTGTGATTTACTTTGTCGAGGAGAAAGCAAAATAATCACTTCTGCTCCTCCTCAAAATGAGTAACGTGGCTTCTTCTTTTAAGTATTGATCCTGCTATAATCTACTAATGTTTTATGGCTTGAAAATAGAAACGAACCGCGCAAAGACTGGAATACCTGCTGCACTGTAGATCCGATGGAGTCGGTCCTGATGATGAAGTTGTGAGGGGGGTGATGCTGCAAAGTGACTGCCTGTTCTTTTATTTTTTTTTGTATTTCCCTTCCTCTCCCGGGATCTGGGTCTTGTGATGTCGTCTGTGAGAACTGTTTGTTAAACACTTAGTCTCTCCCCCACATCGCTTGGCTGAAGAAACAAGAGCAGCCATCTTCCTCGAGACCCCCCTCCCCCACCTCCATCACTGCCGCAGTGTCAACCCGCATACGTGCATGAGTATATTTGTACAAACACTCCGTTCACACTTTTAATACGAGGTCAGCGACCTACGTCACCTGTCATAGACTAATTAAGATAAGAACCACTTTCCTACAGTGAACTAAATCCCTGTCTTTGTCCTTAATGAATCGGTGATTAAACCAATAGGCTGAATTAGCGCTAGTCTATTGGTCTTGTTGGTGTTCATGTATGCGATGGTCAGCCTCAAACAAGAATCAAAGAAAATGAGTTCTTCGTGCCCCTGTCCAATGTGTATGAATTTATGCTTTTATTTGATGTCATGGAAATGCAAATTTAGGGCAGCCAATGTCATGCAACAGACAGTTTAATATTTGTACCCTGATTGCAACCAAATTTGCACAATGTTGGAATTTAACAGAAGCCCCCTTTCTTGGCCCACTCTTGTTTCCATGGAAACGTCACGTACAGTCATTGTCAGGCCTTTCTTGGATGCATCCCAGTATCAGTATAAAAAAAAAAGATGTACGTTTAAACTAACTCGACTAATAAAATGAAGGATTTTATGTTCTACAGATGGTAACGGCTACTGTGCGTTCACACCAGAAGCGAAGGCGCGTCGCGAATACATACAAAGTCAATGCAATGACGCAAACCGATTCACATTTTACAAGAATTACAAGAGTGAGTCGTAGAATAACAAGGAAAGTAGGGGTCATTCGTTCTTGTTTTTTTTCATTGCATTTTTGTGTTTTTGAGTGAGGAGAGAAAACGTCGGCGTTGTCTGGCCCGTGGTGTGTCGCCTAACCCTATTTCATACTGACCTCGATTTGTCACCCTTCTGTTTATTTATGGCTCGTGGTATTTAGAGTTGTTCATTATTGTGATGAGGAATTAATGTATGATTTACTTCATGGTTTGATTGTACATTTAAAACAAAATATGTAAAGAATAAATTTGGTTTTGAGTAAAACAAATAAAATTGTGTCATGTCTGTAGTTATCCATGTGATGTGCCAATTTCACTTTTCAAGGTGTTGCCGTTCTTCATGCAGGAGAAGAGCCTGTGAAATCAGGAGCACCAAGTAGCATCCAGCTGGCGCCCCAGAGCCGAACACTGGTGCGACAACATACTGATGTAATTGAGGTTGAATTTTTTTTATTTTAATTAAATTAATCATTATATTTACTAGCTAAATTCGATTAAACAATTCAATACAATACAAATATAAAGTAAAAACAAGTGTTATCTAGCGATCCGTTATCTGTATTATGTTTCAAGAACCCTCCTACGTCATTTGACGCGATCGCCCGTTTCGCGGGCAAAACATTTGTCATTTGACGCGATCGCCCGTTTCGCGGGCAATTTTTTAAAAACAAGTGTTATCGCTATCTATCATAATACAGATAGCGATCCGCTATCTGTATTATGTTATTTCGTCGTTTGGAAACATGTTTTCTGCATTACGTCGTCTGTTGTCGGGCAGAGGCCCGTTTCAGGTAGCTGGTTTTGAGGCAACCCCGAGTTTGTTCGCTCTGAGTTAGTGGAAACTCTGGGTTTTCCGTTTCAGGTAGCAGGTTCAGCGCAACCGAGAGTTAGTTGCTGCGGCAACATACGCCGTGGACCTAACCTGCTCGGGAGGTGGTTAGACCTACTCTGAGTTTGTTGTCTATAAGGCTGAAGGCAGCTCTCCGACAGAAGGAAGTGTTAGAAATGGCATGTCCTTTTCTACGAGAGCCTGTGGTCGTAGAGGCTGCGATCCTAAGAAGGAATCTCCGTGAGGAACGATTATTAAGACCCCGGTTGGATATACTTTATTTTCCTGATAATTTTCTTCACGAGCGCTATCGTTTTTCAGCGCAATCTATCATTTATTTAGACCACCTTCTCAGCCCCCTTGTTAACTGTCAAACGCACCGGGGGCATGCTTTAAGTTTATTTTTATTATCGCAATTAACGCATGTGCAGAATGATCCGCCCCGTGCATCCCACCCGCTCTGTACTACAGTCACTTCAACGTTGTGGCTTTCCCATGATCAGAGTAGCTGACTAACCATGGACCTATAACTGCTGCAAGTCAAGAAACTCATTTTAAGAATGCAAGGCAGAAAAGACCCTGGTAGGCCTACTGCTTTTAACCAGATGCTGTTCTTCTCTACATGCACATGCTCAGCATAATCGTCTGCATTGTTCACTGAAGTAAAACCCTTTGAGTAAACTGTTCAACAAAATAACTTGTCCCACCACAGCTCGTGTTCTAATAAAGACAATCTACTTATGAGGATTTTTTATTTTCTGAAAGCACAAAAAAAAAAAGTCATTTATATTGGGTATGTTTTTAGAGCAGGGAACAGTATCCCAGTTTGCACCTCACCCACTTATAACTTATGTTCCAAAATTTGGATCTCCAAAGCATCCTTTTGCATCTTTTGAATTGTTACAATTGCATGGAGGTTGGTGAGGGCATCTGGTTCAAGTGGGCGATGACGCCATCAGTAACTGGAAGAAGATGATTAGACAGTGCAATTATTACTTGAGCCAGAATATTGCCCCATCTAATTTGCAACGCGCTCGGTTGCGTGTACATATTTAATTATTTTGAATAACCAACCTCTTATACTGTAAAGGCACTTCTATCCTGGGGGGTGGGGGGGATCAGAGGAGCTCCCCCCAGGGATGCCCTCAGCCACAGGACGCATACTCTGTTGGCTGAGGGCCATCTCCTCAGCCTCTGTGAGGGCTGCAGGTGGTGGACCCCCTCCAGTCTGCCGGGCCTCTGCTTTTTTTCGATTTGCTAACATGGAGGAAAATGTTACCCTAATATTCAGTAAGCGCTATTTTGAAGACACATATATATTTATAATGCATTTTGCCTAGGTGTAGCCTTCTAATATATCTAAATCCTATTAAATATTGGCAGTGTTGGGGTGGCTGGGAAATGTACTACTTACATTTACTGCTTAAATATAGTATACAAATATATTATACATGTTGAACATAGCTGTTAAATTAGGTAGAGCAGGCAAAACAGCACAATTGATTTGATTTCAATTAAACATTAGTTTACCTGTTTAAACTATATTTTTGTACTTCATTTGCTGCCAAGTCCTCGTGGGGCAACTCGGGGTTGCGTAAATTGACACACACACACACACACACACACACACACACACACACACACACACACACACACACACACACACACACACACACACACACACACACACACACACACACACACACACACACACAATTTACATATTGAATAAGTGGAAGATATTAAACTTTCCTCTTATTTTATTTTATTTTACTAATTTATTTGACTCACGCATTGACTTGTTCAGCTATTTCCTGCCAAGCTCTCTCTCGCGCTCTCGCTGCCGCGGCGGTATTGCTTTTTTTTTGTTAAAATGGGTAACTGCTCGGCATACACGTTCATTAGAATTTCCAATTCCGTGGGGGAAAAGTAAGTGGATCTACGCTTTTGGTCCATGTTTGATCATGTTATCAGAGATCCATTGATGATGGCTCTTCATAGTCAACAGGCACGCCCTCAACCCAGAGTGAACATACTCAAGAGTTGATTAACCCAACGCCGATCACCTGTTCTGAAACCGAAAACCCAGAGTTGCTTTTCAACCCTGAACTCTGAGTCAACCAACTCAGAGCGCAGGATTAAACTCAGAGTATGTTAAACCAGCTACCTGAAACAGGCCTCAGGTTGTCGGGTTGTCAGGATGTAAACAAACGATGACGTAGGCCGGTACAATTTTCGCCCCCGGTACAATTTTAACGTGACACCGCCATCTTGGAGTGGTCAACCGGGAGCAGCAACAGCAGCAGAAACAGGATGCCGGGCTGTGGGGTGTTCCACAAAGCCGGTTGTATCACATAACCGGGTAAGTTAACCCAGGGTTTTCGGTAACCCTAGGTTTTCCGTTCCAAAAGGATCACGGTATGTTAGTTGCTATAGCAACATATGCTCTGAATCAAACCTGGTCGGACCAGGTTTTGCGCAGGTTAAAGCCCATGGTGCAGGTTAACCGGAAGTTTTGATTAATGGGTACATAAAGCACTCAAAATATGTATATAAAGTTAGAAATGTCTCCAAAATGGTGTTAAAGTCCAGTTTTTGTAGTTTTTGGTTAGTAACGGTTATTTTTTACGCAATTTGGCGATGACGTCACGTAAGGTAGACGCATTAGAACTAGCATTATGGCGGACGGGGATGAGGAAGAGGTAGCAAGACCCACTGTCAACATTTATGATGGCCCACAGCCATATAATTTCGAACCGGTTAGGCGTATGAGGGGAAATGAGGAAATCCCGAGAGCCGATGGCCGTCAAAGACAAATAAATGCATGGTCAGAGGAGAATGAGTGGAGAGTTGGTGAAGTGTCCTGGGGCCGGTTGCACCAACTGGGCGTAACTTAGCCTGGTCGTAACTGCTAAGTAGGTCTTAGTTACGACCTGGCGTTAGAATGGAACTAACGCCGGTTGCACCGCCTGGTCTTAACTACGCCCGGTTTTAGCCATGCGCGGCCATGTGAATGTTCCATGGTATGCGCATATCACTGTGAGTTGCTACCATTTAGAAACGCAGCAAGGAGCGCTGGAGCTAGTAGTCTATGAACAGCAGTGCATACAATAACTTATTTTCTTTTACTGTCAGTGAATAGCATCGAATGAAAGTCAACGTTTTCTTTATATCTAGTGACAGTGATTATGTCATTGGCTCAGATAAGTACCCTAAACTTAGTCAGAAGATCCAGAAATAGAAGGCATATTATGCCTTCTATTTATTCTAAATATGGGCTAGCTTGACAGTCCCACCTGTGAACCCCTAGTGTTTATTCTAAGCTTTTACCTTTCTCCGGTGAAAATGTTGTTTGCAAACGTAGCCGACGCCGAGTAGGCTGGTTATGTCTTCAGTGTGATTATTTTTTGATGGTGCTAACTCGTTTTCCTCGTGATTGATTGTCATTGAAACTGTCAGGGTACCGCTTACCGGGAGAGAGCAGTAAGCGTGTCTGTGTCGCTGTGTTTGGCAGGTGTCTGTGTGGGCGGTGTCGTCCCATGGAAACTGTGGTGGAGAGCTTGTGTTGTAGGGAGGTGAGCGCGTTTTGGTCGCTGGTCGAGGAGCTCACCCCGCGGCCAGCAGATGTAACGTGCCTAACGCAGCATCCTGGATTTGAGGCATGCTGCCTGAATCCGTTTGTGCTAAAAATAGCATACACACACTTCAGGCAGGATCATGGTCCCCTTCAAGCCAGCACGCACGAGTATGTTCATGGTTTATGTTTACTTTACAAATCTTTTTACACTGAGTCATTTGAACCAACAGTTATAGGTGACAGGAGATGTGTTGCATACACAATAAACATGCATAAGAAACAGGCTTAAAATGACGTTTCCAACCTACTTACAGTTTTAAACTTAAGAATCTTTCCTACTTATCCCTAGGCAATACCGGTACACTGCGTACAGGCAAGCTATACGCTGGGCTTATGGCGTTTTAGGGAGGAGTATAAGGAAGCCTCTACCCTCTTGTGTGGTTTCAACCATCAGACAGCAATTCCAGAATGGTGACCAGACCTATCAGGGCTTTCAATGGCCTTGTTTGGATGAAAATGAATAAAAATAATAGTTATGCTTATTCTGTTGTGATCATTCAATTGCCCTTAAAATGTTATAAAGTACACAGAACACATGCATTTTGGATAAAAAAAAGTTGATTGGCATTGCTTGTAATGGTTACTGAACAAAGACACAGGTTGGAATTAAATCTATATAAAAAAATGGTTAGGCACAAAACATACAAGGAACACTGATGAAGGGCTAGACCCGCAATGTTTAATTCTAATTCTAATTAATTCTGCAATAGTGTAGTCATACCCGAGGGTCAGTTGATGGTTCTCTTTCTCTCACACACACACACACACACACACACTATTTCATGCAGTGATACATGCAGTGATACATGCAAAAGCACATCAAGCAGACACACAGTGAGCCCAGACAACACCGCACACAGAGGTTGACAAGGCACAGGTAAAATGATTACCAAATTATTTTGAATTACATACAAAGAAATTTCATGCAAATAACAACTAAATCATTGGACTTGTCCGTGGAAAAAAATAATAATGTGAAATTAGGTTTTCTTGAAGCGTGACTGCCGGGCTAGGTAGAGGCTGATGGCCTCCTCCTTAGGAATCTGTTCGAAGGATTTGGCGATGGGGGCGGGTGCATCGGAGGACAGATTGGCGCCAACCTCTCGAAGAACCGCGGGTGAATTGGCGTAGCTCTCCCGAAGGGCCTTCATTAATGATGTTGCATAACCTGCAGACATAATAATAATAACATTACTTTATAAAGATCATTGTCACTGATCACTCGTGCGCCATCTCAAAATATGATAGAACTGCCTGACACTGCTTACCGTATGAGGCTGCCTCTTTGATGGGACGCACCACATGGGCACCTTTTCTGAAGCGCGGATACCGCACGCAGTACTTCTCTGTCCCGTCACTTCTCCGTGCTGTCTCGCGATTGGCATTGTGATTATAATGCAGCGCCGCTAAGAGAAGCCTACAAAATAACACATTTGAGAAAACCTTTGAAACTTGGTGTATGACAAAATACTACAATAGGCACGTTAATAGGTACTATTATTACTATAAAAGGCATAATAATTGGCAGTGTTATTCCATTTGATAGCACTGACCTGCTATACATCCCAAGGTATGAAAACCCTGTGTGCTTGGGCGCGAAGTGCAAGATGAGGGAGTGGTAAGCCTCAAGGGAGAAGGTCTGGTGCTGTGGAGACAGCTGACGAACATCTTTCAGCAAGGCAGCCCTCATCATTATGTTCTCCAACTTGACTGCTGCCAATGAGCCTGAAAAGACCAAGACAGGTAGGCAGGGAGGCAGACAGACACACAGACGGAAAACGTACAAATAGACAGGAAGACGGACAGACAGAATTCCTTTTTGAAATGGAAACACATGAAATTGTCCTGCATTTGAATTATAGCAAACATAAACAGTAAACAGAATGTTATGAGATTGCCAGGGAATGAAAAAATAATTTCATCACAAAGGTCACATGTCAAAGCATCCAGATGTAACCCTTGTCCCATGTAGTTAAATAATAAATCTAGAGTGGTTAATACAATAAGACTGGGCCTGGGCTCGTTGTAGGAAACTACAACTTTGATTCATATGTTACTGTTGGATAATTTTAATAAATGACCACCACAACTGTATTTTAAATGTAAAAGTATTCAATCACATATTTATTCACAAAATGAAATACTAGTCGAATGTATTTTAGGAAAAGAAAACAAATAAACAAATAAAATAAATAAAATCAGATGCACGGGATTCTCCAATTTACAACAATGCAAACTCAATGTACCACACACAATCAAATTAACAACACACTTTAAATTAGGTTAACCCGTTGCAGGCCTGTTAGTTGAAGCTTGTGTGCGGTGGGGCCTAAAAACTGTACTGGCCGCTTCACTCAGCTTGAGCTCAAAATAAAAGCACGTGCAATGTGTAAATCAGTACTCACGAATCCAGGGTGTAATTAGTAGGGGCAGAAAGGGATTGGGGGATGATATTCTCACGAAGATAATGGCAATGGCGGTGGCAATCCAAACACACACGTGGGCAATGGCGGTGGCGAAGTCACAAGGAAGAAAACACAGAAAACAGCAGGGCCATCTGCTGGAAACCCCTCTCTCCAACGTCCAGCTCCTTTAAGCATATTATCCAATGAGCCATAATATCAAACACTATTTCATATCGAACTAGCATTAGCTTTGCGTTAACTTAAGTCACAATACAAAACTACGATATGCGGGCACATTAACACAGAATGCTACCGCTAACTAGCACGTCGCTAACCGCGTTACACATCCAGTACTCTTACTTACTATAACAGTTAGATATAGCACAATGGAGGCATACACATCGTATTCACCTTTTTGCAGGTCACAAAGAAGTTTAAATCAGGACCACGAGTAGTCGACCTCACGATAAAACTTAACTGCTTCCCACACTACGATGCCTCCTCTTAGCTCTCAGTCCGGTCAGGTTTCTTTCTCTACATGTGCTCACTACTCCCCACGCTAACCTGCTGCACTAGTCCCGCCCTTTACACGTTGAGACTTTATTCGGATTGGCTTGTGAAGTTTTAATACAACCAAAGACAAAACAAATTAAATGATTTACGTGTGACAGGTAAAAGGTTAAGTTAAACATAAACACGGCTTCTTCCTCTTTTATATCCTGAATTCACAAATATTTTAGCCTTGATAAACTTAAAGACCTTTATATTAATTTATCTTTTAACTGTAAATAGTTTTATTAAACGTATTATATTTATGCTTTTAATCCGCACACATTTTAACCCATTTTATTATTATGAACTCTATTTATTTATGAACATTAAACACAGCATTTTATTATACTGTTAATTATTTTTTATGCTCTGTAACTTGTGGTTTTTGTACAGGGCTACACCCTCCCTCTTCTGAACGTGTAGATGTCCTCATCACACCTTTTGTCTCTCTTTAACTTGGAAGATTTTTGTACAGAGCTACACCCTCCCTCTTCTGAACGTGTAGATGTCCTCATCACACCTTTTGTCTCTCTTCAACTTGGAAGGGTGTTTTTTGTTCTCCTCCTCCATGTACCTTTTGGATGTTTTGGACTTTTTCCTTGATTTGTTGTCTTGGTTTGGAGGGTTTAACTTGAGTTGGATGACCATGCCATGGTGCATGATGGTAACTGGTTCACAAGATGGATGACCAGGTCTCTCATAAGTGAATCTCATAGATGGCTTTGGTTTTCTCAGGGATTTCCGGATTGTAGAAAACCTTTCACTTTCACTTCTAGCGCTTTTGGCAGCTTTATCACGTCTGGCTCTGTTTAACAGAGGTGAGCTTGCTCCCTCTTCTGAATCTTGCAAATCTTCCGCAGATTCAGTATATGTCTCTTGGACATAAGAGTGTGACAGAGGACGTGCAGCACCTTCAGGCGGTTCCTCATACTCCGTTTCTGTAAGTTGTTGATTTTCTGCAGCTTCACAGTTTTCCTCTTCAGAGTTTTCACTTTCTTCAGAACTCTGACTCTGTTCATCCTCCACAGGTTGATCTATCATGTTTAATCGTTTCCTGACCTCATCCACATCAAAATCTGGAGGATTGTGGACAGTTTCAAACTCTGAGCCTGAGGACTCTGTGTCACTTTCTTCAGACTTGGTTGATAGATGTTTCCGGGTAAGTTGAGCTCTTGTTACAGGTCTCCGAGCAGAGTTTGTATCATCTGATTGGTTAGACAACCTAACCATGTACCCGATGGGCAACAGGTGGTCTCGATGAAGAGTTTTTACCACACCTGTACCATGCTCTGGTTTGACCTTGTAAACAGGCAGATTAGGCAACTTCTCCACAACAACATATGGTGTTGATTTCCATCGATCTTGGAGTTTATGCTTGCCTTTTAGACCCAAATTCTGAATGAGAATTCTGTCACCTTTCTCCAAAGGTGAATCTCTCACACGCTGGTCATAGCGAGCTTTGTTTTTCAGATGACTCTTTGTAGCAGCGTCAGATGCCAGTTGGTAGGCTTTTTGTAACTCTTTCCTCATCCTGGCGACGTACTGTTGGTAAGAGGTTTCACTTTCACCATTTGGCGAGATCCCAAAACAGATGTCAATGGGTAACCTTGCCTCCCTTCCAAACATGAGATGATAAGGGGAGTATCCTGTGGAATCATTCTTGGTGCAATTGTATGCATGTACCAGGTGGGTGATATGTTGACTCCAACTTTGTTTCTTTACAGTGTCCAGGGTACCAAGCATTGCTAAAAGTGTTCTATTGAACCTTTCTGGTTGTGCGTCCCCTTGTGGGTGATAGGGGGATGTTCTTGACTTCCGAACCCCAAGCATGGACAAGAGTTCTTTGATCAGGCGACTTTCAAAATCTCGTCCTTGATCCGAGTGTATCCGTGCAGGTAGGCCGTAGTGCACAAAATACTTCTCCCACAATACTCTTGCAACGGTGATAGCCTTTTGATCTTTTGTAGCAAATGCTTGTGCGTAACGTGTATAATGGTCTGTCACTACTAACACATTAGCAACACCTCTAGAGTCAGGCTCTATCTGCAAAAAGTCAATGCAGACTAAATCTAGAGGGCCATTACTTGTTATTTGATTCAAGGGCGAGGCATGCTGAGGGAGTGTCTTCCTGGAGATACATCTACCACAGGTTCGAATGTACTGCTCAACCTCAGCTGTCATTCGCGGCCAATAAAATCTGTCTTTGATCAGTTCGGTAGTGCGTTCCATTCCCATGTGTCCGCACTCATCATGTAGAGACCTTAACACCATTGGGCGGTATCTGGCTGGTAAGACAAGTTGTTTGATCTGTTTTCCGCATGTTTTTTCTTTTACTCTGTAGAGTAATCCATCCTTTAATTCCAACTTTCGGCTTTCGCGTAAGAGCAACACAGTCTCAGGTGAATCATTTTTTGAGCGTGTCAGCCCTTTATTCTTTTCCAGTGCCTTCTTTAATGGCCCAATTGTTGGGTCCATGTCTTGTGATGCCTGGATATCTTTCGGACTTAGCTGATCCAGCACGTTCATGCTAAGGTTCACTGGGAACACATAAGCTTCTGGTACAGCTGCAGCAGGAGCTCCCAACTGGTCCACCAATCTGTCGGGCACATCAGCCTCTCCACTGATGCAGGCTCGCTTGCAGAGGGCTTTGATGCCAGCAGGTGGGACACTAGTCCACTCTTTAGCCTCCTCTGGAGAGTATTGTCGAGACAACAAGTCAGCATCGATATTTTGCCTCCCAGGTCGGTATTGGATGGTGAACTCGTAGGTGGCAAGGGCAGCAAGCCAACGATGTCCGACTGCACTGAGTTTGGCAGAGGTCAACACATATGTTAATGGGTTGTTGTCAGTTCTTACAGTAAACTTAGCTCCATACAAGTAATCGTGAAACTTGTCCACGACAGCCCATTTTAATGCCAGAAATTCCAATTGATGGACTGGATAGTTGTGCTCTGAGTCTTTAAGCTTCCGACTGGCGAAAGCTACTGGTCGGAGGCCCTCAGGATATTCCTGGTTCAGGACAGCGCCTAGGCCATTCATACTGGCGTCCACATGTAAGATGTACGTCTTAGTGGGGTCAGCGAATGCTAACACTGGGGCATTGATCAAACAGTCACGGATACGCTCAAAAGCGGCCTGGCAGGCCTGAGTCCACCGTTCTCCGAAAAGCTCTGATGGCTTGAAATAGACTTTGCTTGGGTCGACACTCTTTTTGAAATTGGGGTCTTTCCAAGTGGGGGCATAACCCTTGGTGAGCTCAGAAAGAGGACGGACAATGGCAGAGTAATTTGCAATGAACCTTCGATAGTAACTGCAAAATCCGAGGAAGGACTTCAGAGGTTTCAGGTGAGTGGGCTCTTTCCAATGCTTGACTACTTCCACTTTGTCTGGATCAGTAGCTATTCCATTAGCAGAAACGATGTGACCCACATACCTAACCTCAGGCTGGCAGAATTGACATTTGTCAATAGAAACCTTCAATCCGACCTCCTCTAGTCGATCCAGTACCTTGAAAAGACGTTGCTTATGCTCTTCAAGTGTCTTGCCGAAAATGATGATATCATCCAAGTACACGAGAGCTTCCAGAAGATGCATATCACCAACAGCTTTTTCCATTAAGCGCTGAAACGTTGCCGGCGCTCCTGTGATTCCTTGTGGCATGCGCTCAAATTGATAGAAACCAAGAGGGCAAATGAACGCTGTCTTCTCTTTGTCCTCCGGAGCCATCTCTATCTGGTAATAGCCACTGCGCAGATCTAAGACTGAGAACCATTGGCTGCCGGAGAGAGAATCCAAGGCGTCGTCAATGCGTGGCATTGTGTACTGGTCTGGTGTGGTGCGGTTGTTGAGTGTTCTGTAGTCAATACAGATTCTTATACTCCCATTCTTTTTGCGCACTACAACGATCGGTGAGGCGTATGGGCTACGGGACTCTGTGATAATTCCAGCTGCCAGCAGTTGTTGTATGTGCCGCCGCACATCGTCTATGTCTGCAGGGGCTAGTCTCCTTGACCTTTCCCTGAAGGGTCTGGGGTCATGCAGGCGTATGTGGTGTTCAACACCCTTTGCACGACCAACCTCCCACTCATGGAGTGAGAAAACATTCCGCCTCTCAGCTAACTTCTGCTGAAGCTGACTCTTCCACTCTTTGGGAATGGGAGAGTCTCCGAAATTAAAGAGACTTGGGTCTATGGTTTCAGCTGTGAGGTCGGAAGGCCTGACTGGGGTAGCTGTGTCCACAGCATACATCTCAGCAACAACGGTCCCAACTGGGATTGAAGTTGTCTTTTTGGACTCATTTTGAATGAGGACAGTGAAACTGTTGTTGTCTATGTTGGCGTCTGAGAGCACACCAGGCTGTACCAGCAAACTGTTGGGGAGCAACTGGTCAGTGGGTGCATCGATCAGTACAAGATCCTTGGACGGGGCACTCTGTCTTTCCACTTTGCACGTTGCATAGTACTTTGCACCTGGAGCAATGGAGAGTGAACCGGGTCCTTCCCACTTTATCTGTCCCAAAACTTCATTTTTTGTTGACTGCTCTTGTGCTTTAACAGGGGCATAAACAGACTGTATTCTCATTGAGTACACAGTGTTCTCGTCACCTTTTGTCTTCGCCAGTTCCCATAGGCGGCGGAACAGAGATGTGTTGGTTCCAACCAGCACAGGGGTTTGTTGTTGGTTTCTTGGCTCAGGACAAATCAAGGCGAGCACTTCTACTCGTCCCGTCACACCAGTGATCTCTTCTGAAAACTCCATCTCAACAACAACATATCCTTTGTAAGGATACTCAGTGTCAGCAAGGCCCCAGAGTCCAAGGCCAGAGAGGGGTTTTATCGGGACATCAAGTAAGTGTTTGTTATACCAGCTTTCAAAGATGATAGTCACATTGGACCCACTGTCGATGAGAGCATCGCAGACTACATCATTTACTTTGATGGTGTGAATAAATGATGGACCTACAAGACCTTCAGGTAAGTCAGTGTTGTTCTCTGGGACTTCAACCTTATTGGTTCTAGCTACAAAGTGTTCTTCAGCTGCAGGCTGCGGGTTCTCTTTGTGGGAAAGAGGGGAAACACGCGCCAAGCGTATGAGCTTTCTAATGACTTTCTGAAGATTCTCAGGGGCAGTACATCTGGTGGCTATGTGGCCATTTTCCCCACACCGATAACAGAAAAACTCATCATTGTCTTGTCGGGGAGAGGAGACTCTGGAATGAGCGGGCTTGTAACCCGTAGCTGCTTTGTATCGGTGTGGCTGGGGTGTTTGTTCTGATGTGTAATTCACTGCCATTACACTCATTTTACTTTCTAGTGCTTTCACTTGTTTCTTTAGTGATTGCAGTTCACTCTGTGACTCATTTCTCTGTTTTTGTTTCTCTGTAAGACCGTTAAAGGACTCATCAGATGGTGGCTGAGGTTGTGGGTTGCTTCTCTGCTCTAACTGCGCTCTCAATTCTTGAATCCGAGCTTGCAGTTCACTCCTAGAGACTGATTCAGGTTCTTTCTCCTTTTCAGCTTGGACGGTGCGTACACGCTGAGGACGCAGGTGTGACACTTGGCTTTGTCTGGCTGACTGGCGACCTTCCTCTTCCATCACTTCTCTTAACAGGTTCAAGAATGTAGGGGGATTACTACTCCGCTCCCTAATTTTCAACTGTAACAACATGAGTTCAGAGGTGGACCCTCTAAGAAGCTGCTCTAAACGAGTGCTGTTGGCAGCGCTAACAGGTAAGCCACCTCCTTGTACTACTTTGACAAGAGATCTCTCTACTCTTCGTAGGAACTCAGACAGACGCTCACCAGGCTGTTGGTGGAGGGCTCTGAACGACAGATATAGTTCTTCTGAGGACTCTACTGTACCAAAAATGCTCTCTATAGCCTCTATGTACTCACGTGGGCTAGCATCAGGTTGAGTCATGCGCACAGCTTGAATGATCTCAAAGGCGGGCCCTTTGAGACTTTCCAGTATCCGACGTCGTTTCTCTTTGTCCGAGCACTCAACTTCCTCTACTAAGAGTGTTGCTTGCTCCAACCAGTTGTCTAAGGTCTCTTCTCCAGTGGGAGTGGGACTGATCCCGGAGAATGTCCGCAGACGTCTGTATGGGTGACTGTCAGGTTGTTTGTTTGTTCTGCTCATAACATCACCGACTGCACGGATGATGTCTTCAGGGTTGCTTTTACTTTCTTTGGTGGGGGAACATAGACCTTGGATGTCCTCCAAGGTTCTCCCTTCACTCTGCAAAAAGGTAAGTAGCTTCTCTTCAAAGTTATCAAGCTGAGGCTCTGTGTAGCAGACAGTTTTCCAACTACTTCCTCCACTTATAGGCATTATCTCAGGTGGGATTTTAGAGGGGTCGATCTCTTCACGACACTCACATAACACCATCAGCGATTGCTGTTGATGGTGAAACATTTTTCCCTTAACTCTAACTCTTCCCCAAGCTTTGATGGTCCCTGCTGTTTCTTCAATGTCTTCTCTTGAAACACCTTCAGGCACTCCATGTAACAGGAAGGCATGCTTTAAATCTATTGATTCTCCTTTGCACCAGTTAATTAGCTCACGTTGTGATGGACTGTTTGCTAGGACTGCCATTGTTGTACTTTACTTTAATTACTTCTAGTTACTGTTAGCACATTACTTTAAATAAATGCTCTTAAAGTTGTGGGGTCATGTTACTTTTGCTTGTCTAATTCATTTTAGTTTAATATTATCCCAGCGGGGCCTCCATTTATGTAACCCTTGTCCCATGTAGTTAAATAATAAATCTAGAGTGGTTAATACAATAAGACTGGGCCTGGGCTCGTTGTAGGAAACTACAACTTTGATTCATATGTTACTGTTGGATAATTTTAATAAATGACCACCACAACTGTATTTTAAATGTAAAAGTATTCAATCACATATTTATTCACAAAATGAAATACTAGTCGAATGTATTTTAGGAAAAGAAAACAAATAAACAAATAAAATAAATAAAATCAGATGCACGGGATTCTCCAATTTACAACAATGCAAACTCAATGTACCACACACAATCAAATTAACAACACACTTTAAATTAGGTTAACCCGTTGCAGGCCTGTTAGTTGAAGCTTGTGTGCGGTGGGGCCTAAAAACTGTACTGGCCGCTTCACTCAGCTTGAGCTCAAAATAAAAGCACGTGCAATGTGTAAATCAGTACTCACGAATCCAGGGTGTAATTAGTAGGGGCAGAAAGGGATTGGGGGATGATATTCTCACGAAGATAATGGCAATGGCGGTGGCAATCCAAACACACACGTGGGCAATGGCGGTGGCGAAGTCACAAGGAAGAAAACACAGAAAACAGCAGGGCCATCTGCTGGAAACCCCTCTCTCCAACGTCCAGCTCCTTTAAGCATATTATCCAATGAGCCATAATATCAAACACTATTTCATATCGAACTAGCATTAGCTTTGCGTTAACTTAAGTCACAATACAAAACTACGATATGCGGGCACATTAACACAGAATGCTACCGCTAACTAGCACGTCGCTAACCGCGTTACACATCCAGTACTCTTACTTACTATAACAGTTAGATATAGCACAATGGAGGCATACACATCGTATTCACCTTTTTGCAGGTCACAAAGAAGTTTAAATCAGGACCACGAGTAGTCGACCTCACGATAAAACTTAACTGCTTCCCACACTACGATGCCTCCTCTTAGCTCTCAGTCCGGTCAGGTTTCTTTCTCTACATGTGCTCACTACTCCCCACGCTAACCTGCTGCACTAGTCCCGCCCTTTACACGTTGAGACTTTATTCGGATTGGCTTGTGAAGTTTTAATACAACCAAAGACAAAACAAATTAAATGATTTACGTGTGACAGGTAAAAGGTTAAGTTAAACATAAACACGGCTTCTTCCTCTTTTATATCCTGAATTCACAAATATTTTAGCCTTGATAAACTTAAAGACCTTTATATTAATTTATCTTTTAACTGTAAATAGTTTTATTAAACGTATTATATTTATGCTTTTAATCCGCACACATTTTAACCCATTTTATTATTATGAACTCTATTTATTTATGAACATTAAACACAGCATTTTATTATACTGTTAATTATTTTTTATGCTCTGTAACTTGTGGTTTTTGTACAGGGCTACACAGACAATTACTCAAAGACAGCAACTAAAACAAAACTATGTATAGCGTGCATAATACCAGTACTGTACCTGGGTCCAGCCACTCTTTGTTGCGCTGATCTTCGTCTAGAGGGCCATGGGCACAACTGGAGAAGGCAGGGGTGTCATGGTCATGGATGTCCTGGATGTGGTTCACTAAACTTCTCCATTTGGCCTCCATGACCGCTGGGTTGCCATCTGGGGTTGAGGCTGCAGTCCAATAGAGGTGATTCACTATAGCTGGCCTCCACAACTGTAGTTGGTCACACTCTTTGGATGCTGCATCCAATGCCTTCCCCAGACCTGTTTTAGAACAAATGGTATTAATTGATATGCACCAGTGTTAATTTTGTCAGCTATTTTAGATTTAGTCTTAGTCTTAGTCTTTTGACGAAAATGCTTAGTATATTTAGTCACATTTTAGTCATTGTTTTCCTTTGTAGTTTTAGTCTAGTTTTAGTCGACGAAAATTCCTTACATTTTAGTCAACTTTTAGTCATTACTTTTAGTCAAAATGTTTTCTCTTTTTAAACTAGTTAAATTAGGCTAACCCTATATAGGCTATATGGACACCTGGGGCCGGTTGCACCAACTGGGCGTAACTAAGCCTGGTCGTAACTGCTAAGTAGGTCTTAGTTACGACCTGGCGTTAGAATGGAACTAACGCCGGTTGCACCAACGGGACTTACGCCTGGTCTTAACTATGCCCGGTCTTAGCCATGCGCGGCCATGTGAATGTTCCATGGTATGCGCATATCACCGCGTTGCTAGGATACCTCTTGACAACAGCTGTTTACTATTTTACTTGACATGCTGTTGGACACCGAAATAAATAATTCATTCGTTCACTCATTGTCATTCATCAATTGTGTTAATGCCTAACAATAAAACACTGCAAACGAATATAATTAAAATATGTATTTGTAATGTCTGGTTTACGACGAGCAGGCATTTAGACGGGAATGGTTCTGTAGGAGAGATTTGTTTAATGTGTCGGCCTATATAAAACATATAAACATAGTTAAAACAACATTCACAACTGATTATAAGTTGAGAACGGACTAATCGGCCAGCGATATCTTCCCGACAGGCAGTCGATCTGTGAACACTGATCATATCGCCGGCTGTGCTTTGAAATGCAGTTTAGCGAAGCGTTGCAAGGATGGTGGTAAAGCTGCATTGGATTGGATGTAATTGCTATAGAAACAGCCTGGAATTTCAACTCTACGCCTGCCCCTGACCAGGCGTAGGATTTACGCCTGGTCTTAGTGAAAAGAACGCTAAGCCCAGTTGGTGCAACCGGCGTAACGGTTAGGTTGGACTTAGAACGCCAAGTTACGACCAGGCGTAGTTACGACCAGGGTTACGCCCAGTTGGTGCAACTGGCCAAGTTGCTAAGTTGTTCCACTCAAATAGAGTACTAAAGTGAAAACGTTACGTTGTCCTGGCAACCGGATTTTCAGTTCTAAACAACCGAACGAGAGATGGTGTTCTCCATTGCTTCCATGTGTTGTTTCTTTCAAAATTAAAATAAATCAATTTCAAGAGGTGAAAATCACTACCAATCGAAAAATGTCGAGGCGTTCATGTATTCCCCTGGGGTATTAAAAGGAAACGTTTGTAAACGTTAGTTTAGTTTAGTTTTTTTTTAATATGAAGACAATCTATTCTCTATATTACTTACATCATTGGTAAAGCAAACTCACAAATCAATTCGCAAAAAGATTGTTCCTTTTCTATAAAAGGTTTGTGTGCCATAGGATTTCCCCGTGTTAATTTGGTTGTGTAGAACCGAAAATCTGTTGCTCTCGAAACGTGACGTCACACTTTACTACTCTTGTCTGTTCAGCCTTCAAAACGATAGCTGGTAAATTGTGAAAAATGCATTAAACTGTAATCAGAAAACGCGGTTATATGCTATAAACCCGATAGTATCTTGGGTATAAAGGCTGGGACGAATTTCAAAGTCCACCTTATGTTGAAGTAGCCTATAGACCGTGGCGATTCCCATTGAAACGAATGGCGCGGTGATTTTCTTCAAAACGAGAGCCGGTAAATTGTGAAAAATGAATTAAACTGTAATCAGACAACGCGGTTATATGCTATAGACCCTAGTATCTGTGGAATAAAAGCTGGGAAGAATTTCGAATCATGTACAATGCATAACGTTAGCTCATAGCTGAGACCATACCTCCCGTTGCCAAGTCGTAGCTAAGGTCTGTCCTATTTACTGGAGGAGTGAACAGTTGCATAAGAACCTTACGGGAGTGTACTGATTGGAAAATATCGTGCATTTTGAATGTCCAAACAGCACACCAATAACATTTTCGTCCTGTCTCGTCTCGTCAACGAAAACAAAATGACATTTCGTCATCGTTTTTATTATCACAGATCTATTTTTAGCTCGTCAACGTCTCGTCTTAGTCACGGAAAAAAGCTCGTTGACGAACATTTTTCGTCATATTTTTCGTTAACGAAATTAACACTGATATGCACTAACAAAAACTGCTTCAAGGTTCCAACACTGGATACATACTTTTGGCAATGTGCCACACGTCAAAATAATGCTGTGTCCCTTCAGGGATCAGCTCCTCTCTCACCCATTTGGCAACCTAAGGAGAAAAAAAACACAAACATCCAGCTTCAGTGCAATTCAGATATTTACTTTCTATACTGCATTTTTATTGTAAATACCTGGCGATGTCGGTCCGTGATCAGCGTTGCCAAATGCAGGTCGTTTCCCCTCAGCAGGCCAACACTGCGCTTGAGGCCTTCAAGCTCACACCGTGAGCTGTTGGGGACCTCTGAGCTCTGCAACATGACATAACAGTGTAAGGGTAGAATGCTGGTGGTGTTGAAGGAGGCGTTAATGAACCGAAGCGTTGCTGGACCAGGCATTATGATACACTACTCTAGTTAGGCAATACACAATAAAGCTCTATGCATGGTTGTAGTGGAAAGATGTTATATTAAGATACAATCCTTTTACCAAATTGCAGAGTTCATTTCTTTGTCTAATAACATCAGGTTTACCTGAACAAGCTGAACATCCACCACCTTGTTCACTCTGTCCTCTATCAGAGAGTATGACCCATACTTTGCGCAGTGCCCAGGAGAATCTGACCTGGAATTAATTACAATTTATGTTTCAAGTTTTTAAAACCATGGTCTGTAAAGACAATCCACCATGTCAACTGCAAATGCCAACTAAAGCCACCCTACATGATAACAAATAACAAAATCAAAACGTGGAACTGGTCTAGCTCTCACACTGGTTTACCTGCAGTCACCAGCAAGAACTAGCCCGCCATCCATTGCCCGTAGGTCACTAAAATTCTTGGCTTGATCATTCTGCCAGGCCTGAACGATTACAGGGATGGTGTAGCGGCGCTGATGGCGAAAGAAACTGCTGGCACTGATGCACTGCAGGCCAAACAGGGTCAACATTCTTAGTGTCTGTGTGGCCAAACATCCAGTAAAATGAATGGCCCCACTTAACAGGAGGTTGCAGGTTGGCATGTTCCTGTGGAGCATTGGCTGGTTTTGCCAGAAACGGTGGTAGCCACATGATGCACAGACCTAGATATGTAAGAAAATAAAATAAAACATTGTACCGTAATCAACAGTATATCAGGATTCAATATAGAGTAAGTACTGTACATTACTGGTCAAAGGTTTCATATTTTCAATGAAACACACATGACCAATACAGTATAACACTCAAATATGCTGGCATCACAAACCAGCAGACTTAAGCCAGCCTGGTACATACATTGTAAATTAACTGGCAAGACAGTCAGAGCTATCAGATTGTAATTAGATATTCAGATTTTCTAATCAGATGGCCACGTAAACAAAACTGCATAAACAAAACTGTACCTGCTTGATCTTAACAAAAGTTCCTTCCTGCTGCACGATGCTACTATCCGACCTCTCACAACAGGCCGGACAGATGGCAAAAAGGCCCATCAGCTCCTCTTGGCAAACAATGATTTGTCAATGCAACTACAACAACAAAAAATGAGGGGGAGGGGGGCGGTGTCATTCAAACTAACAAAGCATTGAGCATTCAATATGGTCTATGTTGGTTTTAGATTATCTCACTTGTGGTGGGGGTCACACGTGTAAGGTGGCTCCTCATCAAACAATTCCTCCTCATCCATCGGCTCTTCGGGCACCCACGACAAGTCACTGATGACAGTGGCATTATCATCATCGTCGTCGTCAACTGTCTGTTCAGGACTAGCGAGGGGAGTGGAGGTTTGTGGGCTGATTGAAGTCTGTGTGCCCACGCTAACCATCTTGGGCTTCAGGTTAACCTGCACAGCTGTGGCAGAGGCAGTAAACATACCCAAACATATGACAATCATGGCAAATCAGCGGCTATGTTTTGGTGTAGGCTATGTATTCATTTCATCAATGTGTATGGAAATGTCCTACTTGCAATGTTTTAGACATAATATCTACCCCTTAAAATACCAAAGATTTACCGTGAGACCATCGGGGGGGCTTCAAAAAACATTGTGTCCCAGCGTCAGAAGTGGAGGAGGGCAAGGGCTGATCCCCAGTATCGACACTCTCCACAGTGTCTACACTGGCCACGGTCTCCTGCTGTGAGGCGTCTGTCAACATCTTGCGAAAACAAAAAACAAAAGTATATTAGTATAAAGTATAGTATATATAAGTATATAAAAGGTCACGGTCAAATACAAACATGTGAAAGAGAACCGTAGCAGTCTAGCACTAACACAAAACGCCAACACACTGTTGTGAAAGCCGCTTGATGTTGACGATCACTGATCCAAACACTAGCCATGAAGCTTTCATGACGATATGGACATTTACTTCAGGGCAATTTTGTTTTGGCTCATATTCGTGAATCACGAAATATGCTCTTCTAATGTCAGACTGATCATGCTTGTAGATGAGGCTGTGTCAAAGGGAACACAGTATGCAAAATACACAGAGCTAGCTAACGCGCAGCTTGTAATTAGCAGCTATAGCATGATGCTTACCGTGGCAATCTCTCGCTTGCGGCAGACGGTGTCTCTCGACCTCGGGACAGGGCAGGCAGAGTGGTTTGCATGCACAGACGGCACGGCGGTAGGAATTAACTTCGCCGTCCTCTTACTCTTTAAACCAAGTGAGACCATCTTGGCATCCCCTGAGTGGTAATCCTCCTCCTTGAAATGCGCGCTGCATATTCTGGAGTACGCGGTAACAGAGCTAGCTGAAAAATCTGCCCGCCTAAACTTGACAAATTGCACCCAGCTTCGGAGAATCCCTTTGTCCTTGGGGAAGCAATGGACCCTATGTCCACTTTTGCTGGAGTTGTTGCACCCGCCACAAATACAGTAGAAAACCATGTTATCTACTTATATATCTACTCTCTCTCTCTCTCTCTCTCTCTCTCTCTCTCTCTCTCTCTCTCTCTCTCTCTCTCTCTCTCTCTATCTATATATATGTTATGCTATGCTATGCTATCCCTCACTATCTATCGATGTTATGCTATTCTATCTATCTATCTATCTATCTATCTATCGATGTTATTCTATCTATCTATCTATCTATCTATCTATATATATATATATATATATATATATATCTATCTAGGCTATCTCTATTTATGTATTTACTAATATAATCTGACACTGTCACTCTCTCTCACTAGCGGCTTCGGCTGTCGTCCAAAAGCGGAGTACCCTACGTGACGTCATGCAATGCATTGTGGGAGAAATAAGAATCATCGCTAACCTGTGGCTAATAACCACTAATATATCACCTACTTTTCCTAATATTTATATTTTGTGATACCCTACAACATCAAATACAATGGATAATTGTTTAAATGTTTATTACCAACTAGAAAATTGCCAGAAAAGAAGAAAATAGAAACCTGCACCATGCCCTTTAAGTTTGAAACATAACCCGGTTTTGGGTATTTCAACCGGCGTTCACCGCAGATTTCATGTGTTCACAATGGCATGCCCTTTTGATGAGAGAACTGCTGATATCAGAGCGCAAATTATACGTGCAATCCACCGGGAGCGATTGATAAGACCACGGCTCGACATCTTGGCATATTGGATGACTTTTTGCTGGAGTGGAGAGATATAGATTCTCGCGCAAATCTTTAATATATTTAAATAGCCTTACATAGCCAACACTACCAATCGAGGACCTGGCCTCAGTTCACTCCAGACTATTTGCGTAGCCCTCCGTTTTTTTCAAATGGTAGTTTTATCTAGGCTATAATGCTGGAGATGCTGAGCACATCACAGTCGTTTCAGATGATCCATCCAAGATTTGTATCGGCCTCCTATCATACCAAGAGCAATATTGTCTGAGTACTATGCCGAGAGGCATTTACAACATAAAGTATAAAATAGTCCTAACGGACTTGCATCCACTGGAGAATGTTCGATCGTAGCCGGCGGCTTCATTACAAGCACTGATCCATCTTGATCTGTGAAGTTGATGAATTGTCACTTTTAGGTTTTCTACCCAGTTACCAAAAAAAGAAACATTTGGAATAGTATGCGCTGTGGCAAGCACACGGTTTGCATGTGTTACTTCGAAGGCAAAAAAAATCTAAAATACAAGAAAACACAAAAACCTACATTCAACCAGTGTGGGGTATGGCCCATGACTCTCTGAGGTGGTAGGTACCTCCAGGTAGGCCTACCCCCTCCATGCCAGGGCGCCCTGAATTTATGTTTATTAACAGCTCCTCCACCGGGGTCAAGACAATTTGAGGGCCAGATCCAGTCTTCCGACTGTCGGCCTTTTCACGATTGGCTTAAAAAAATGGCTTATTTAAATTTATACCAATACGATGGTGGGAAAAGCTTACCAGTTTGTATGTTTTTTATGCTTCATTTTTATACTTGATCCTCTGACCGCTTGGAAGCAATCGGAGTACATATTGTTTTAGAAGAAAGGGGTTATGTGGTAGGATCTTTAAGTATGCTTAACTGGGATATTTATATATTCATGGCTGAAATATTAAGGATCATGCTTTTGACGTGTAACTAACGCATTTACGCGGTCAGCGATCCGCTGCCAGGCTTTGGTTCTCCGGGTTCCAGAGGTTTTAGCGTTCCCTTTTCTTGTGATAATGTCCTTCTCCTCGTCATAGCTCGCAAGGATACGGAAGAGGATTAGGGCCACACATGTAAAAAAAAAATAAGTTCTGACTTTAATCTCAGAATTCTGAGAAAAAAGTCAGAATTCTGACATTAATCTCAGAATTCTGACTTTAATCTCAGAATTCTGAGAAAAAAGTCAGAATTCTGTCTTTAAAGTCAGAACTACGGGTATCTGTAAGGACCAACCTCCGTGGGAGAGACACTTTGCTTTATGCAGTAGGAGGAAACCTATGGAAAGCCAAGAAGGCCACAATCCGGCCCTAGAATGGCGCGGTAAAAGTGCAAGAATTCCGTACGGAATCCGTACGGAACTAATAGCCGCGGCTATTAGTCATATTGAGATGGCAGTGTGCGAAATACCCGTCAATATTCGGGGATGCCCTCATCCCCAGATTGTTCTCGATATGCAGTAGCCAGCTAGGCCATAACATTACAATATTTCATGGATGCAAGCAAGCCAAGACAATCAATCTATATCTATAGCCTACATGACAACACACACACACACACACACACACACACACACACACACACACACACACACACACACACACGAACACACGTTAAACACACTGGTAAAGCAATAGGAGCCTGCATTGGCTAAAGTTGTTGGGATGCACGTTATTTTATAACAGGGAGGGGCAAAGTTTTGCATTACAATGCAAACACGACAATAATTGGCACCGTTCTTGCGCACTCAGAAGAACAACTGAATAAATGCCAGGTATATAGCATATTGGAGACGGGCACACAATCAGTGCATTTGCAAATGAGAGCCTGCAGTATGACCGATCTTGTGACATTATTTAACCATCCATCTACAGCTAATACGATCAGACAGATACATCATTGATCACATATAAGCCCACAACAAGCCCAACATCAGCACGGCAGGTGCGCTCTCCCTCGCACATTCACACAATCACTCCAACTTCTCCAACTCCAAGGCAAAGCTGTTTCACTAAGACCACTAACAACCACAACTAACCAGCCTACATATCCACAACAATGCACAACAATCAGTTCTATACATTGCGTCTATCTTCTGTTTGGCGCACATGGCTAATTTGCATACTTTCACAGGACTGTCGGCTCCGCTTGTCAAAAAAATAGAACGTATTTGTGAATAAATGCTTTGAATTCTGAATGCTGGACTTGGTGAGCTTGGTGAGTTGGCTATGGGACGTGCACATTTACCGCGCCATTCTAGGGCCGGATTGTGGCCTTCTTGGCTTTCATAGGTTTCCTCCTACTGCATAAAGCAAAGTGTCTCTCCCACGGAGGTTGGTCCTTACAGATACCCGTAGTTCTGACTTTAAAGTCAGAATTCTGACTTTTTTCTCAGAATTCTGAGATTAATGTCAGAATTCTGACTTTAATCTCAGAATTCTGAGAAAAAAGTCAGAATTCTGAGATTAATGTCAGAATTCTGAGATTAATGTCAGAATTCTGACTTTATTCTCAGAATTCTGAGATTAAAGTCAGAACTTAATTTTTTTTTACATGTGTGGCCCTAATCCTCTTCCGTACAAGGAGAACCTGGAGTTTCATTTCATTAAAATAAGCGGCCCGTTTCGCCATATCGATCAGGGTTTCCATGATCCATACATCACGTCTTTTTAAGTTTGGCGTGGACGCGCACAACCCTGTGTTAACCAACCCCGAGTTGATTGAACTAATGCATAACCGCTGCTGTGGAACCGAAAACTCTGGGTTGGTCGGCACAGGGTAAATCAACCTAGAGTTCAGCGTTAACTCAGTGTTTGTTGACCCTGATCGATATGGCGAAACGGGCCGCTTATTTCAATGAAATGGAACTCCAGGTTCTCCTTGAGAGCTATGACGAGGAGAAGGACATTATCACAAGAAAAGGGAACGCTAAAACCTCTGGAACCCGGAGAACCAAAGCCTGGCAGCGGATCGCTGACCGCGTAAATGCGTTAGTTACACGTCAAAGGCATGATCCTTAATATTTCAGCCATGAATATATAAATATCCCAGTTAAGCATACTTAAAGATCCTACCACATAACCCCTTTCTTCTAAAACAATATGTACTCCGATTGCTTCCAAGCGGTCAGAGGATCAAGTATAAAAATGAAGCATAAAAAACATACAAACTGGTAAGCTTTTCCCACCATCGTATTGGTATAAATTTAAATAAGCCATTTTTTTAAGCCAATCGTGAAAAGGCCGACAGTCGGCAGACTGGATCTGGCCCTCAAATTGTCTTGACCCCGGTAGAGGAGACGACGCTGAAGTTGGCATCCGATTCGCAGCATCCGATTCAGCAGCTGGTCCACTTTAAATCGGTCCTGATTGAAAACCACTACACCTAGACTCTTCAAATCTGGACTAAATTATCACAGTGAGGCTATACATTATAATAAACATAGTTACAGATTTGTGAAACCTTTTTTCTATTTGTGAAAATGCAATACAGGCTCATTTTAATGCTTTTTAGGGGTCCAGACTGCATTAGAACGGGTCCTGATTGAAAACCACTACACCTAGACTCTTCAAATCTAGACTAAATTATCACAGTGAGGCTATACATTATGTAAAACATAGTTTCAGATTTGTGAAACCTTTACCCTATTTGTGAAAATGCAATAAAGGCACATTTTAATGCTTTTTAGGGGTCCAGACCGCATTAGAACTGATCCTGATTAAAAACCACTACACCTAGACTCTTCAAATCTGGACTAAATTATCACAGTGAGGCTATACATTATGTAAAACATAGTTTCAGATTTGTGAAACCTTTAACCTATTTGTGAAAATGCAATGCGGTCTGGACCCCTAAAAAGCATTCAAATAAGCCTGTATTGCATTTTCACAAATAGGGTAAAGGTTTCACAAATCTGAAACTATGTTTTACATAATGTATAGCCTCACTGTGATAATGTAGTCCAGATTTGAAGAGTCTAGGTGTAGTGGTTTTCAATCAGGACCGATTTGAAGATTCTAAGTGGTTTTCAAGCCGAATCGGATGCTGCGAATCGGATGCCAACTTCAGCGTCGTGTAGAGGAGCTGTTAATAAACATAAATTCAGGGCGCCCTGGCATGGAGGGGGTAGGCTTCCTGGAGGTACCTACCACTTCAGAGAGTCATGGGCCATACCCCACACTGGTTGAATGTAGGTTTTTGTGTTTTCTTATATTTTAGATTTTTTTTGCCTTCGAAGTAACACATGCAAACCGTGTGCTTGCCACAGCGCATACTATTCCAAATGTTTCTTTTTTTGGTAACTGGGTAGAAAACCTAAAAGTGACAATTCATCAACTTCACAGATCAAGATGGATCAGTGCTTGTAATGAAGCCGCCGGCTACGATCGAACATTCTCCAGTGGATGCAAGTCCGTTAGGACTATTTTATACTTTATGTTGTAAATGCCTCTCGGCATAGTACTCAGACAATATTGCTCTTTGTATGATAGGAGGCCGATACAAATCTTGGATGGGTCATCTGAAACGACTGTGATGTGCTCAGCATCTCCAGCATTATAGCCTCGCTAAAACAGCGGGTAAAAGTTAACAGCAGGTTGGATATTCGCCGGATATTCAGTTTTGCAATCGGATTAATCCAGCAATCGGCTTAATCAACAAAATTGCACTATATTACGGGTGTAGTATGTTGAGGACAGTATAGGACAGCGTACTGACAAAAAATCACACCGAAATTAGTTGTTGCTATCGATATCTGTGCAAGAACAGCGCTGTAATTACGGTCCGGCTGCAATCTGTTTTAGGGACCGTCCACAAATTACACCCCACGGACTGGTGACATGGACGTTACCATGGAATTGTTTCAGGAAAGAAATCACCAATAATCAATAAAAACACATATTCTCATTCTGATTGCTGTAGTACTTGCCAGTAGGGGGTCTTTTATTTACTACAGGTCATTATTTGTTGACATTTTGCATTATAGCGAATGAGGATGCAATTAATAGTTTCCAATATTCACCAAAAATCAATAGAAATACATTTTCTCATTCTGATTGCTGTAGTACTTGCCAATGGTGGGCTTTTACTTACTACGGGTCAGTATTTGTTCATATTTTACATAATAGTGAAACAGGATGCAATTAATAGTTTTAAATATTCACCAAAACTCAATAAAACTACATTTTTTCATTCTGATTGCTGTAGTACTTGCCAATGGTTGGCTTTTGCTTACTACGGGTCATTATTTGTTAAAATTTTGCATTATAGCGATTGAGGATGCAATTAATAGTTTCAAATATTCACCAAAAATCAATAAAACTACATTTTTTCATTCTGATTGCTGTGGTACTTGCCAATGGTGGGCTTTTACTTACTACGGGTCATTATTTGTTGAAGTTTTGCATTATAGCGAATGAGGATGCAATCAATGGTTTCAAATATTCACCAAAAATCAATGTAAATACATTTTCGCATTCTGATTGCTGTAGTACTTGCCAATGGTGAGCTTTTACCTACTACGGGTCAGTATTTGTTCATATTTTACATAATAGTGAAACAGGATGCAATTAAAAGTTTCAAATATTCACCAAAAATCTATGGAAATACGTTTTCGCATTCTGATTGCTGTAGTACTTGCCAATGGTGGGCTTTTACTTACTACGGGTCATTATTTGTTGAAATTTTGCATTATAGCGAATGAGGATGCAATTAATAGTTTCAAATATTCACCAAAAATCAATAAAACTACATTTTTTCATTCTGATTGCTGTAGTACTTGCCAATGGTGGGCTTTTACTTACTACGGGTCAGTATTTGTTCATATTTTACATAATAGTGAAACAGGATGCAATTAATAGTTTTAAATATTCACCAAAAATCAATAAAACTACATTTTTTCATTCTGATTGCTGTAGTACTTGCCAATGGTTGGCTTTTACTTACTACGGGTCATTATTTGTTGACATTTTGCATTATAGCGAATGAGGATGCCATTAATAGTTTCAAATATTCACCAAAAATCAATGGAAATACATTTTCGCATTCTGATTGCTGTAGTACTTGCCGATGGTTGGCTTTTACTTACTACGGGTCATTATTTGTTGAAATTTTGCATTATAGCGAATGAGGATGCAATTAATAGTTTCAAATATTCACCAAAAATCAATGGAAATACGTTTTCGCATTCTGATTGCTGTAGTACTTGCCAATGGTTGTCTTTTACTTACTACGGGTCATTATTTGTTGAAATTTTGCATTATAGCGAATGAGGATGTAATTAATAGTTTCAAATATTCACCAAAAATCAATAAAACTAATTTTTTTCATTCTGATTGCTGTAGTACATGCCAATGGTTGGCTTTTACTTTGACTTCATTTGAAACTATTAATTACCTCCTCATTCGCTATAATGCAAAATTTCAACAAATAATGACCCATAGTAAGTAAAAGCCCACCATCGGCAAGTACTAGAGTAATCAGAATGCAAAAATGTATTTCCATTGATTTTTGGTGAATATTTGAAACTATTAATTGCATCCTCATTCGCTATAATGCAAGATTTCAACAAATAATGACCCATAGTAAGTAAAAGCCAACCATTGGCAAGTACTACAGCAATCAGATTGAAAAAATGTAGTTTTATTGATTTTTGGTGAGTATTTGAAACTATTAATTACATCCTCATTCGTTATAATGCAAAATTTCAACAAATAATGACCCGTAGTAAGTAAAAGCCCACCATTGGCAAGTACTACAGCAATCAGAATGAAAAAAATTAGTTTTATTGATTTTTGGTGAATATTTGAAACTATTAATTGCATCCTCATTCGCTATAATGCAAAATCTCAACAAATAATGACCCGTAGTAAGTAAAAGCCCACCATCGGCAAGTACTAGAGCAATCAGAATGCGAAAATGTATTTCCATTGATTTTTGGTGAATATTTGAAAATATTAATTGCATCCTCATTCGCTATGATGCAAAATTTCAACAAATAATGACCCGTAGTAAGTAAAAGCCAACCATTGGCAAGTACTACAGCAATCAGATTGAAAAAATGTAGTTTTATTGATTTTTGGTGAATATTTGAAACTATTAATTGCATCCTCATTCGCTATAATACAAAATTTCAACAAATAATGACCCGTAGTAAGTAAAAGCCAACCATTGGCAAGTACTACAGCAATCAGATTGAAAAAATGTAGTTTTATTGTTTTTTGGTGAATATTTGAAACTATTAATTACATCCTCATTCGCTATAATGCAAAATCTCAACAAATAATGACCCGTAGTAAGTAAAAGCCCACCACTGGCAAGTACTACAGCAATCAGAATGCGAAAATGTATTTCCATTGATTTTTGGTGAATATTTAAACTATTAATTACATCCTCATTCGCTATAATGCAAAATTTCAACAAATAATGACCTGTAGTAAGTAAAAGCCAACCATTGGCAAGTACTACAGCAATCGGAATGAAAAAATGTAGTTTTATTGTTTTTTGGTGAATATTTGAAACTATTAATTACATCCTCATTCGCTATAATGCAAAATCTCAACAAATAATGACCCGTAGTAAGTAAAAGCCCACCATTGGCAAGTACTACAGCAATCAGAATGCGAAAATGTATTTCCATTGATTTTTGGTGAATATTTAAACTATTAATTACATCCTCATTCGCTATAATGCAAAATTTCAACAAATAATGACCTGTAGTAGGCTAAGTAAAAGCCAACCATTGGCAAGTACTACAGCAATCGGAATGAAAAAATGTAGTTTTATTGATTTTTGGTTAATATTTGAAACTATTAATTACATCCTCATTGGCTATAATGCAAAATTTCAACAAATAATGACCCGTGGTAAAAAAAAGACAACCATTGGCAAGTACTACAGCAATCAGAATGAAAAAATGTAGTTTTATTGATTTTTGGTGAATATTTTAGCTATTAATTTCATCCTGTTCCACTATTATGCAAAATATCAACACACTGAACCATCAACATGAGAAAATATGTTTCAAGTGATTTGTGGTGATTTCTTTCCTGAAACAATTCCATGGAAACGTTTCTGCCACCAGTCTGTGGGGTGTAATTTGTAGACGGTCCCTAAAACAGACAGCAGCCAGGACGTTGATTTAAGAGCTTTTCTCGCACAGATATCGATAGGAGCAACATGTCACTGTGATTTTTGTTGATACGGTGTCCTATGCTGTCCTCAACAAACTACAGCCGTAATGAAATGCAATTGGGTTGATAAAGCTGATTGCGGGGTAAATGAAAACCGAATATCCAGCGAATATCGAACCTGCGGCTGACTTTTACCCGCTAGATAAAACTACCATTTGAAAAAAACGGAGGGCTACGCAAATAGTCTGGAGTGAACTGAGGCCAGGTCCTCGATTGGTAGTGTTGGCTATGTAAGGCTATTTAAATATATTAAAGATTTGCGCGAGAATCTATATCTCTCCACTCCAGCAAAAAGTCATCCAATATGCCAAGATGTCGAGCCGTGGTCTTATCAATCGCTCCCGGTGGATTGCACGTATAATTTGCGCTCTGATATCAGCAGTTCTCTCATCAAAAGGGCATGCCATTGTGAACACATGAAATCTGCGGTGAACGCCGGTTGAAATACCCAAAACCGGGTTATGTTTCAAACTTAACCTGCGCAAAACCTGGTCCGACCAGGTTTGATTCAGAGCATATGTTGCTATAGCAACTAACATACCGTGATCCTTTTGGAACGGAAAACCTAGGGTTACAGCAAACCCTGGGTTAACTTACCCGGTTATGTGATAAAACCGGCTTTGTGGAACACCCCACAGGTTTGATTCAGAGCATATGTTTCTATAGCAACTAACATACCGTGATCCTTTTGGAACGGAAAACCTAGGGTTACAGCAAACCCTGGGTTAATTTACCCGGTAATGTGATAAAACCGGCTTTGTGGAGCACCCCACAGGCTAAGGCCCCGTCCACACGAAGCCGAAACGGGCGAAACCGTTACGGTTTCGATCTATCCGGTTTCGAAGTATCTCCGTAAAGACGAAGCCAAGCGAAACCGGGTAGACCTGTAGAAACGCTGTAGTACACAAGCCAGGCCCATAAGGGGCGCTGCTTCTGCTACAGAAATCCAGAAGGAAAATAAATAAGAAAAGAGGCGAGCATGCGCATAAAGGGTGAGACTCCGCGGGCTTAACAGTCATTGGCTAGAGGATCGAAGGGGGGGGGGCGATGACGTCATGGTTTGCGGTTTCAGTCGGTTTCAGGCGTCCACACGAATCCAAAACGAAACCGGGTAGATTTGAAACCACCTCCGAGGGTGGTTTCAGAAGTTTGCGGTTTCGGTCAGCGGATTCGCCGGCTTCGTGTGGACGGAAGGCCGAACCGTACAAGACCTTTGCGGTTTCGCCATGAAATCGGCTTCGTGTGGACGGGGCCTAAGAGACAAAAAAAAAAATTGTGACAGCTGTAACTAAAATATATTTTATAAGCCTCAAGGATGTTTAGACATTGATTTTTGATAAAGTATGCTGAGTTTTGTTAAGTCACGCTCAGACTAGTGTCATTTGTATATTACAATAAAAAAAAAAATCCCCCCCGTGACTCTGGGTGTGTTCGAAACCGCCTACTTGCTTACTGCTTACTACCTACTAAATATTTGGCTTACTTCTCGAATCCTTAAATAATGATTGAGTAATCCATTTGAGTAATCGACGTTCAGAAGACCTTCCTTACTTAACCACCTCAGATGACGTGAATCAAATGACGTGTCAATAACCTACCGGCCGGGCGCCGTTAATAAATATTATAAATAAACATATAAACGTCACATTTAACGTCACAGTACACCTTCAACCTAAGGATTTGCGGTGATACGTTAAAACAATTATTAAACAATTATTAAAAGCACTGCTGCTGCGGCTCCCCGTTTAGCGCCATTGCTTCCACTGTTCTTTTGAATAGACGCAGTGCATTCTGGGGCGGTTGAGTACGTCTAGTAAGCTAGCGATGCTTACTCAAAATCTTTCCGGAAGTAGAAGACATTCGGATACTACTCGCTTACCTAAACTCGCTTACTAAGTTCTCGCTTACTCAATTTGACGTCATAGTTAGTAGGAGTAGTAAGCAAGTACGCGGTTTCGAACACACCCACTGTCACCTTTTTTCCTCTGAGGAGTTTGCAGGTCTGCGTACTATTGGTATAATTAGTAGGCCTATTGAATAATAAAACACGCCAAACCATGTGGCCTTTATCATAGCTACACGTATGACAAAAAACCGCATGAAAATCAGTGGTATTCAGTGAGGTATGATTAAAGGTTGGGTAGGTGATTTGCGAAACGCCAGCAGATTTTGAAAAAACACAACTCAAATGGTCCTACCCCCTCTCCTTCAACGCTGACTCTGACTCCACCCATTCCAAGTACCTGGACGCGCAATCATGCACGAGCGCGAACAGAGATGCGCGAGAGCGAGCCAGGCTAGCGTAGGTTTTCGTTTAACAACATGGCACTACATTCAGCTGTAAGTTGCACCCAGTACCGCGGGAAGTAGGAGTGCTGGGGGTGCTGCAACACCCCCTGTCCGAGGCCCTGTCTTATCACAGAAAACGATCATTTCTAAAAACTTCGGCCAAAGTGAAGATTTCTGAAAACGCCGGTTATGTGTTGTCGTGTCAACGGGGAGAAACGGGATTTTAGGTTCTGAAGCGTCACATTATGCACCAGGAAATGCTTAACGTCATGTGAGCGCCCGCTGTACCGTATTGGTCCGAATATAAACACAAACCCCATTGTAAGACGACCTATATTTGGAAAAAAGATTTGAAGACCAGATCCGTTTTTTATGAATAAATAAATTGTATTCATTGAAATAATATACGAAAATAAAAAGGCATCGAATAAAACACTGCATTGCCACTAAACAGTAGTGCAAATAGGCCGTACTGATGTGTACACCAAAGACTATTCCTGACACTCCTCTGCCCCGCTGTGTTCGCTCTGGCTGTGGTCGCTCCGCACTGTTTCGGCCCGTGGCAAAGCGAGTCATCCTCGCTGCTGTCCAAGGCATTTTGAGACGCAGCATTTATTTAATGCTCATATGACCTAGTGCTGAAAAAAGGTTATATGAAAAAGTGTGAGGGTAGCGGTGGTGCGCTAAACTTGTTCTGTGAGCAGCTGGATGTGAACGATCGATTTTCAACTGTCCGCGCATGCACTGGTGTAATTGAGCTGCGCTGCTATACATCTTTTTTTTTATCAATGTAACGAGTTGCGAGTCAAGTGCAGGCTGAGTTTTTTTTTTTCCCAGCACCCCCTGCTGAGAATACGTTCTCGCTGCAATGGTTGGACCAGATGTTATAAACATTAAACGGTCACATAAATCATTACTATTTTTAGAAAATGTATGTTTGTTTCATATAATTGTATTGGAAGTCCTGGTTTTCACTAGGGTTGCCGCGGTGTGGACATTTTCACACCGAGTAATACACTCGTCTCCACACCGGTATTACCGAGTATAAACGGTATAAACTTTGAAACTAGGTCAACCGCCACACAAGCATCGGTTTTTAGACCCTTCTCGTCCTTCAGTTGCCGCCAACGTTCGAAAGCAGCGCCTAGGATTATTCTTGATTTCAGTTCTTCTCTTTCAGCGTTTTTATTATCAATTACTCTCTGAAAAAGAGTTTTCCTTCTCTTTGCTGGTGGTGGTGGTGGTGGTGGAGATGGTGGCGTCTTGTCTGCCATGGAAATTGTCTTCTACTGCTAGGTCCAAATGTGGATTAACTAGTTCCAGTAGCTACCGCAGGATAACAACAAACAGGAGCTTGCTCTGGGTCACGAGCTCTGGGTCACGAGTACTGCACGAAGGGGTCGCGCGCGGGGCGCGGGGGAGGGGGAGTGCAGTACGACCGTTTGATTGACGTACTTACTGTCCAATGCAACTCGGTGGCAATGAAAATGATTGGCTGGAGTTTTTCGAGCCCTGCCCGTTCCACAGATGATTGACTTGTTTAATTTTCATGTCAGTACTTCTAACTCAGTGGCTGTAAGCGGGTTATGATAAGGATTTCAAGTAATTTTGCAAAAATGGCCAAAAAAGCAAATCACCTATACAACCTTTAATTAAATGCGCTGACAGTTCATTGCTCCAGCCAAACGGATTACACTGAGTGGAGCGGATGACCACTCCAAGATGGCGGCCCCGCGTCTCGTCAGCGCCAGTAGGCGGTAGCATTCGATGCTCCGTCTATCTATAAGATGTCTATGGGTAAATGTGTAGCGAAAGTATTCGTATCCGCAGATGCCAGAGCGTCCGTGAGCGGGACAAAATAGTCCCGCCCATAATTTCCTAATCCAATTAAAATCGCCGGCAGGGATGCATTTCTCAAATTACACTGGGACCCAACGCGTGCCAGCCATGGAGCTATAAAGATCGCAGCATACTCAGCGCGGGATACGTTTCTTTCTGGAGAAGAGGGCGTCCTACTGAACGGAGGTGGGTATCCTACATTATGTTAAATGAAATGAGTGAATTCTCCCCAAAGTATTGCATTAACATTTCTGAATTTATGTTATGGCGACCATTAAAATACATTGAAGGACATTTGCGGCATGTTAATGAAATACTTTGGGGGGAATTCACTTGAACTAAGTCATTTAATTTAACATAATGTAGGCTAATGTAGGCTACAATAATACCTTCATACATGGGGGCACCAGCTGGATGCTATTGAGAGCCCCACCTTTTTGTCTTCTCTCATAATAGGTCCATGCCGTAGAGTCTAGAGACCAATGGACATGAACAATTCAGCCATTTCGTTCCCTGCAATAGAAAGAAACTCGACAGCAAAACAGAAGCAGATAATTTCCAGCACGGTGGTTCAACCATTGGTAGCAGCTGTAGGCTGCTGTGTAGAGCAGAGTCAGGGGTCAGTCTTGGGTCCACTCCTCTTCACCACTTACCTCCTCCCGCTGGGCACACTCCTCCGTCACCATGGGGTCCATTTTCATTGCTACGCTGACGACACACAGGTCTACATCTCCACCAAACCCACCGCTGCCATCCCCCCCACCTCCCTCATCACGTGCCTGGAAGAGATCCGGAGCTGGTTGAGCAGGAACTTCCTGAAACTCAATGGAAACAAGACCGAGGCCCTGCTCATCGGATCCAAATCCACCCTCACTAAATCACAACACACCCCAGCTCCACTCATAATTATCGATGGATTCCCAGTACCCTTCTCCTCCAAAGTCAAGAGCCTCGGCGTCATCCTGGACAACACCCTCTCATTCGCACCCCATATTCACAACATCACCCGGACTGCATTCTTCCACCTCCGCAACATCGCCAGACTCCGCCCATCAATGACCCAATCCAGCGCTGAAATCCTAGTTCACTCATTTGTCACATCACGCATAGACTACTGCAACGCCCTCCTCAACGGACTCCCCACCAAACTTATCAACAGACTGCAGATCATTCAGAACTCAGCCGCCCGGATCATCACCCGCACCAAATCATCTGACCACATCACCCCTGTCCTCATTAAACTTCAATGGCTCCCAGTACACTACCGCATCCAATACAAAACCCTACTCCTCACCTACAAAGCTCTCCACAACCTAGCCCCCAGTTATCTCTGCGACCTCCTCCAAGAATACACTCCCTCCCGCTCCCTCCGCTCAACCTCTGCTGGACTACTATGTATCCCCACATCACGACTCACTTCAATGGGTGCCCGGTCATTCAGCTGTTCAGCACCCAGGCTCTGGAACTCCCTCCCCCCACACATAAAACAGTCAGACACCATTTCAACCTTCAAGTCACAACTCAAAACTCACTTGTTCAAACTCGCACACAACGTCTAACTGATCACTGTTTTGATTGTTTTTTTATTTTATTTATTTCTTATTGCTTATGTTTATTTATTTATTTATTTATTTATTTTTTCCACAATGTCTTGCTTTTTAAAAAATGTATGATGACTATATGCTCTGTAAGGTGACCTTGGGTGTCTTGAAAGGCGCCTCTAAATTAAATGTATTATTATTATTATTAGAGGTCTTCAACATAGGGTCCGTGGAGGTAGGGGGTTCGCGCAAGTTTTGGCTGATTAGAATTTTTTTTATATTCCCTCCCCGCAATTTTTTCCACGAATTGAAATGTCTTTAAATACACATTAACATGAATCCAACACACTAGCCGCGTTTACATGGACACTTTTGATCCGATTTCTAATCGCAATAAATCTACTCCTATCGTGCTATCCGATTGTAGCCTACTATAAATAAGATATGGCATTTACAAAAGTGGTAAGCGTATTTGTATGTCTCTCGCGCACACCTGACACATCTGGACTGGCTGCGACATTTTTATTTATTTGATTTTAATGAAAGCCCAGCAGGAGAGAGCTTTTCTCTGCCAGCTCCTTCAATTAAGGACAGCACAGCAACGTCAGTTTCTCGTCCAGTCTTTATAAATCTACCCCCTCCTCCGCCGCAAACAATACGAATTTGGATGAGAGTGCGCAGCCAAGACTGTTGGGAGAGAGAGAGAGTGCTGCGTAAGGGATAATGTACAGAACGCCGGTCAATATCGGGAAAATAAGCGATCAGCAGAGAAATAGCCGCCAAAGACGTTGACTTCGCTTAGCAACCGGACACGCTGGGGTTGATGACTAGGCTACTAGCGGAATGCTAAGAAAGACACCAACAAACATCACTAATTTTCGTTTCCAAAGTAATGTTTTTGAAAATGTCCATTTGAATAGCTTTACATGGTTTAAGTTTACTTGCAATTGACAGACAGTCGATCTTGGCAGGTATCAGTTTATTATGTTATGTTTATGAATTGCAGTGGCATGACCACCCTATACTCACTGTACCTTGCACATGTTTAAAATAAAAACATGAATATATGAACCTGCGTATTATTTGAATATATTAGTATTGAATGCAAATAACAAGGTAGCCTACATTTATACATGGCACTATAGGACCAGTTTAATATAAAACCAATTTTATACAATATATAAGTAGGGGGTCCCCGCTCCATCTCTCCATCAGTTTGGGGGTCCTTGGCCTGGAAAACGTTGAAGACCCCTGGTCTAGAGGGTACAATATACGTACAAAAATGTATGTAGTAACGTTATTTTTTTTTTATATGTTCCCCACAAATAATTGCGTGCAAAAAAAAAATGGGACCCTGATTTGTATCTCTATCATCTGGGCCAATCATATGCAGTGGCATCTGGAAAGAAGCTGGATCTACTGCATTCTGGTGACATTAATAGGACACACCCAATTCAAAACACAAGTGCATGCATAAAGCGCTGCACGTAACAATACTGAACCAAAACTTAACAAGATTGTTGTTGAGCGAAAAGATACTAAAGGTTGACGATTACAGATTACTTTCGTTGTTTAGATTCCTTCTTAAACTACTCTTTGGTGATTCGTTTTTTGGCAGTACGATGCTGTTGTCTCAATTTAATCTCAATGTCAACACTTTACTTCAACAGATGCTGCGTTGGCCTGTGATTTCTCCGGGTGGAGGCTACTGAAAAGATAAAAGAATGGAAAATAAATATACAGAAAGTTACACTCATTATTGAGTCAGGTAAATTGAATTTCTCTTCAGACGCTCAGTAACACTTACATTTTTCATTGTTGTCGATATGAACAAATCTAATTTTTTTTTTGAAAAAACTGATTTCCACCACCAAGACATCTTTTTCAGGATTGATTGGAAGCAGAATAAAATCATAAAATCAATCCAAGATGCCTACACAATTTCACACATATGTTGTGCTAAGGTGCTTATTTTAATCCATGGATTAGCAAAATTGTTCATGTAGCCTATTATTTTAGGATAAATTAGAAATGTGTTAGATAAGTCACCCAAAGCCGAAAAGGTATTTTGTGTTTGTATGACCTGGTGTGGAGGAGGTGGCGTCATCTAGCCTATACTTTTCCTGGAACGTAGCCTAATGTCCAATTACATGCACTAGCACACAAAGACGCACACAAGCATTTTCAACCCGTAGGTTTAAAAACAAATCTCTTTATATAGCCTACTGTAACCGAAACTTGGCAAGACTGGTATGTGGTTTGGTGAAACTAGCTGGTGTCCATAATAGATGACCTAGCCTACGTGGTTTAGATTCATTCTTGAACTATTTCAAACTGATGAGGGTGTATTCATGCAGTAGACAGCGCTTCTGTTTTCTCAACTTTATCTCACTGTCAACACTATGATTGAAACCGGTTTTAACTTGAACAGAAACTGCGTGTGGTTCTTGTTTTGTTTGGGTGGAGTCCACCTGCCCTTTGTGTTGATCAGTGAATTAGAAACATCTATTAATGTATTTAGGAACTTAAACATACCATAAATGATTTGATGGATAAGCTTGTTGCTGCTACACAACTAATTGTCTCCGCCATTTATTTCCGTTTGCACAACACTGTAGCCTAGTTCAGGAAAGTCAGGTGCATAGGCCCTGTTGGGATATAGGTAAAAGCACCCATTGAACTATTCAATTACATTAGGCCCTACCTAATCAAACCATCAGAACCATAAGACGTGTCCAAAAATCCAAATTGTTAGTGTGAAAAGAATATAACTATAAAGCTGTCAATTTTAGATATGTGTGTCCATTCAGGGCACACATATCACTGTCATATCATATCATGCTTCCAGCAGTTTAATGTTGGCAAGGAACGGCCTGTAAATCTGTGTGCACTCTTTTGTGATATTCACACAAAACGCAGTTTGACGTTATCAACATAAAGGCGTTTTCTAACATTCCTCTGGTGAGATTATCACAGAGATCCAGTTCTTTTAATGAATCCATTGACCAGTGGTGGTTAAGGGCGTGTTCACACAGGCAGTTTTTTATATTAAAAAACACCTGACCAGAGCGTTTTTTTACCAACTAAAAAACTGACAGGGGGGTTTTGTCTAGTTCATTCTAGAGCACAATGTTCTAGAGCACATATACGTTGACCATCGGTTACAGTATCAAAGTGGTTTGACTACGCTACTTGTATCAGTGTCAACTAGTTACAATGTCGAGGATTGTTGTTTTGGCGTTAGATCCCAATGACGAGGATAACGACGAACCTTCCCGTTTGTGGGTGCATGATATAAACGGGGATGGCAGCAGTACGGTGCATTACAAAGTTTGATACAAGAGCTACGGTTTGATAATGCACGGTTCAGTGCGTATTTCAGACTCGACAAGAGTCAATTTGAAACCCTTTTGCGCATCGTTGCGCCTTCAATAATAAAGCAAGACACCCACATGAGGCAAGCCATATTTATCAACACATGTTTTCAGGACTTTCCTAGTGACGCAAGTTCTCGTTCATTGGTCAGCTGTCAAAAAACTGCCTGACGTCGGGTGCTTTTTCTTGGCGAGTTTAACCTTTCCCAACTTGAAAACCACCCAGAGCAGTGAAAAAAACCCACTGGCCGCGGTGTTTTTAAAAGCACCCAGGATTTTTTCACAAAAATACTCTGTCATAGGAATATAATGTAAAACATCCACTCGCACCTGAAAAAAAAAACTGCCTGTGTAATTTGTTCAATCATTGACAAAACCTAAGTCATCTCAGGTTTGAGGCATAACTTGCCCTGGTTTACTGGCCATGGTACTGCAACACATGGCCAGTAAACCTGTTCTACGTAGAGACCCAGTAGAAAAGCAAAGTACTCTTAAGCTATTTAATCATAAACTGATCATTTCTCAGGTTGGGAATATACCGTTAATATTACAGAACTATTAAGCATTGTGTTAGATAACTCACCCAAAGATTGAAACAATAATTTGTGGACAAGACGGTGCAATTTAATGGACAGCTTGTGTAATGTTCCTTCCAAAGGAGCAAAGGGACCGTGTCCAACAGACATGGAAGAGAATGATCCAGGAGAAGAGATGAGACTGATCCTGATTGGAAAGACGGGGTCTGGGAAGAGTGCCTCAGGGAACACCATCCTGGGCAAACGACACTTCCAGTCCAGGTGTCGTGCAGGCTCTGTAACCAAAGTCTGCCAGCTGGGGACCTCTGACTACCATGTGGAGGAGGAGGCGGGGGGGAAGAGGATGATGAGGAAGAAGGTGGTGGTGGTGGTGGACATGCCAGGTTTCGGAGACACACACCTGACCAAGGAGCAGATCATCACGGAGGTCAGCCAATGCATGGCCCTGACGGCCCCCGGCCCACACGCCTTCCTCCTGGTGGTCCCGCTGGGACGCTACACAGAGGAGGAGAACATGGCCGTCACTATGATGGCTGATGTATTTGGTGAAGCGGAGGTCCGCAACCACACGGTGGTGCTGTTAGGGGAGATGACCTAGAGGAGCCAATAGAGCAGTACCTGGGCACTGACAGCGCCCCTGCTAGGCTCAAGGCTTTGCTTGACAGGTGTGGGGGCAGGTACCACGTTCTCAACAACCGGGACCCCAGCGATGTGCAGCAAGTTCACGAGCTGCTGGGAAAGGTGGAGCAAGTTGTGATGGACAACGGTGGAGGGTGTTACACCAACGCCATGTACCTGGAGGTAGAGGCAATAATCAGGGAGGAGGAAGACAGGGTGGGAGGAGGAGGAGGAGGAGGAGGAGGGGGAGGAGGACCGTTTAAGGAGGGCGGAGGAGGAAAGGTTAAGTTTGGAGGAGGTTGAAAGATTGAGGAGGGAGGAGGAGGACAAGTTAAGGAGGGAGGAGGAGGACACGTTAAGATGGGAGGAAGTTGACGGATTAAGAAGGGAGGAAGTCGATTGGTTGAGGAGAGAGGAAGAGGATAGGTTGAGGAGGGAGGAAGAGGACAGGGTCAGGAGGGAGATGGCACCAGCAGAGAGAGGTTTCAATAGAAGCCCACAGGCTCCACAATCCTCCAGCAGGGGGCGACGCAGAGAGGTGTTTCTCTCCCCCAGCTTGATGCAGACAGTGAGGAAGGTGGTGGCGGCGGGGCTCACTGGCCTGGCGGTGGGGGCTTTGTGTGGGGCCGCTGCCCCCCTTGCAGCTGGACTAGGATCAGCCGTGGCTGTGGGGAGCACATTAGCCTTTAGTGCAGCTAATATGGCCACTGGGGCCGCTGTCGGAGGGCTTGTGGGTAGTGGTATGGGCTTAGTGAGTGGGCGAGAAGCTGACAGTCCTTTGCAAGCAGCTGAGCAAACCCTGCGCCAGGTGGGCAGCACGGGGGTCCGGGTTGTGAGGGTGGCTGCAGGGGCTGCAGGAGCAGCAGGGGGTTTGTCAGCTCTGGCTCAAGGGGTTGATGCAAAAACTGTAGTTGGTGCATTGGCAAACATAAAGGTATCCGGGAATATAAAAACTGGTGAATTTAAATTGAATTAATAAGCTGCTCTGCCATGTCATGCCGTAACAGTGACACAATCTGTTCTCAGTGCCTGGCGCTGTAGTACTTTACATGCAGTAGCCTACTACATGAACACCTTAAAGTCAATTCACACCATTGCGGAACGGAAATCTAGATTTTTCCAATGCTTCCCCAATACCACGACCGCTTCACATACACCACCTTTACCTTTACCTATTTTATGTATATCAGGGTCGTTTGGATTTTGTATTTTGTATAATTGGGCCCTCGTCTGGGTGAAAAGCGGGGGCAGAACTGAAGTAGGCTCTCGTGCCCTAAGGGAAGCAGACAGCCGACTAGGGGTTAAGGGGTACAGGGCCTGGATGAGCGGCTGGACACCTTCTCTCTCTCCTGTTGCTTTACTTATCTTTATGTTCCTAGTGTTCACTCCACTTGGAGATGTGCCTGATCATTGTATTAAGTTAGCATGGTTCAGAAAATCTAGGTATTTGGTTGAATTTTAGACTTAACATCAGATGGGTTGTGGGTTTTACAGTTGATTTAATTCTGCATAAAACTGGCTTCATATATGTTTTTATTTTCATGATTTATTCACTGGAAATAATCAATTAAGGATGTGTTGATTTCACAATCATATAAATGACTTGTATATTTTAAATCAATAAACAAATGATATCCTGTACTGACTGGTTAATTTCTGAGAGAGAGATTTTAGATTCCAATGTGTAGTGTGTTCGTGTAGCAGCCTACGCTGCTGTTGTCATTATCAAAGCTCACTGCCAACAGTTCCTCAGATTCTTTTGTGTTGGCACAACTACGGCAGCGACATAGGTCTGTGCAACACAATCCTGCAGAAAAACAGGAACATCTGTCTATCTCACAGGCACCTTTGCAGCCACAGTGTAATCACATGCAAAACACTGTCAGGGGCCGGATTTCTAGTCATCCAGGTGACGTGCAAGTTCCCATCCTCTTATTTGCCAACCATATCCAGCAGGTGATGGAGCACTTATATTTTGTTTGAGACAGGACCTCATTATTGCAGCCTGGTAGTTTGCCCTTTTGCAGTGCTGATGGAGGGCATCAGTGGTAGGGGGAATGGATAATTCTGGCAAGGCTGATGATGTCATACAGAAAGCCTTGTACCTAGCTTCATTTACATTATCAGCAGCTGGCTGATCATATAAGTGGCATACATACTGGCAAAGAAATGCAAATGTTGACTGCTCCAAGTTAAAGTTAGTACCTAAACTTTTAAAAGCCTTTAGGTACTCATCTTTCTCACATGCAACAGAAAATGTCTTTCTTTTTGACAAGCAGCCTTTGGCGAATGATCCGCTCACAAAATATCTTATAGCTGACATCAAACATGGGCTCATCCTAAAACACATATGAATGAGAAGTAAAGAAATGAATAAGTGTTGTGATTATGTGCACATACAACAGAATGCAGATGAAATGTTTACTTAAATATCTTATAGCTGACATCAAACATGGGCTAATTCCTAAAACACATATGAATGAGAAGTAAAGAAATGAATAAGTGTTGTGATTGTGTGCACATACAACAGAATGCAGATGAAATGTTTACTTATATAATGTTAAGTTAGTAGCTCCTTGAAATGCAATATAAAAAATAACTTACTGTTCTTTTTCCGGTTTTTCAGGCTTCGTCAAAAACCTGGTGTACCGATTGTAACAGCCTCTGTGGTACTGCACCTCCAGAGCCACACAATCTTTGTATTTTATATGCAAAAGAATACTTTGGTCGTCCTTCAACTCGGCAGCTTTCTGCAATTGGCCTTAATGAAACAAAAAGGATGGCTCAATGAGTTTGTTGACATATCTCACACATAATTGAACCTTTCAGTCACTCAACCACAGTGTGTGTGTGTGTGTGTGTGTGTGTGTGTGTGTGTGTGTGTGTGTGTGTGTGTGTGTGTGTGTGTGTTAATGTTTCAGCCTTGGACAAAGGATCCCTTTTTCGATGGCCTCCTCGGTAGATAAACTTGTTCTCCTTTTTTTTTTTTTTTACAAATTATGCACAGGGCAGGAAGGACGGGCCCTGAGCCTGCGATTGGCAGTCCTGACCTGGATCGCAGTTTCTTTGTTGGACTCCTGCTGCTAGAAGTCGATGGAATGGCCTCGTGGTCTTCTGTGTCCTCGGGGTCTTCCGTAGCTTTTTGTCTCTCACGTGCAAGACGTCTTTCCACCTTTGCAATGGCATTTTTGTCCGTAAATCTACGGTAGCACGTGTGATGGAAGCCAGCTTCCTCGGGAATATTGTCAAACTCGACATCAACACAGTGTTTAAAGTTCTCAGCCAGGTCCCGAGACTCACCCTCCAAACCGAGCCACTTCTGTAGGCTTGTCCTGTATGTATTCCATCGTGCAGTGGTGAAACAATTTACATTCTCGTACTTGTTCGAAGTAATATGCATAACATGTATATTTTTGTTTGCTTTTCAATGTTTTTATGAGTTTTTTATAACTCTTTGGTTCATTATCTTCGTCGTCCGTAGTGCTCGACGAAGGCATGGTGACTGTTCGAGTGTTTTCCTATATTATATATATATTATATATATCGTTAACGTTGGATCTAACCACACGGGAGCCGCCATATTGCCATTCTGTTTACAAAAAGCAGCCCTCTCATTGGATAAGCATGATCACATGTCGAACCGTGGCACGGCTCCCGACAAAAATCTTATTACGCTCTGAAGTCTCTAGTTCTGCATAAAACAAAGCCATATAGACAATCGACTGGAAAATCAGCGACGAACTTTTTTTTGGTAACTAACCACGACTCGTTCTTTTTTATAAGATAAAGATTGTGTAGATGCCAGTGAGTGGAACGGGATTCATTTTCTAAAGGACTTTTCGTGCTTCACCTTCCGGCCTATTTGTGAAGAAAGACTGATTTGAACCTAAACTGAAACCGCGTCTTGAATTGTTTGGTTGGAGTCCACCTGACGTTGCTCCGATCTAGTGGTTTGATGGTAGCAGTTGTACTGTGTAGACTCAGGGTGCAAGATACGTACAAAAATGTAGGCCTATGTAGGAACGTTATTTATTTTTTATATGTTCCCCACAAATAATTGTGTGCACTTTGTTTATTAAAAAAAATAGGACCCAGATTTGCATCTCCATCATTTGGGCCAATCATATGCAGTGGCATCCGGAAAGATTCAGCATCTCCTGCATTCTGTGGTGATATAAAAAGGACGCACACAATTCAAAACACAAGTGGAGGCATAAAGCGCTGCACATCACAACACTGAAGCAAAACTTAACAAGATTGCTGTTGCGTGAAAAGGTACTTTTTGACGATTAAAAATTACTTTCGTTGTTTAGGATCCTTCTTGAGCAAGGTACGTTTTATTACTCTGTTTTCTGGGAATAATTGACGCAAGCAGAAACCAAAAACCAGCCGTTTTTTCGTTTTTTCGTTTTGTCCAAAAAAACGAAAATCAAAATTTAAGTTTGTTTATTCGTTTTTTGGTTCTTCTTACCAAAACGAGTTTACCACTCAATATCTGGTTTTCGCCGGTGGGCGGGTCCTCTTGTTGGCTAGCGTGCTTCATTGCCCTGTGCTCTTCATAATAAAAGTTCTTCCGTTTGATAATGTCGACAAAAATATTACTGTATTATAGACACTAGCAGACACAGAGGACCACACCACCCACAGTCAAGACTGACACGGCTTCAAATAACAATAATAGTATTCATAATCATTTGAAAATGAGAACTTATGAAGTTATGATGACTTCAGTGCAGTTGATGTTTAGCCACAGTTAATACATGCAGAGCAGACCTGCGATCGCTGGCTGCTGATTTCCTCAAAGCCTGAGAGCTATGAGGAATAGGCCTACAAGTGATCACAACACATTACTGACAGCTGAAAATTGCGCATTTGTTGACCTTTATCCATTTAAAGTAAACAAATTATTTTTTCTTGTTGAAAGATATTTTATATTGTTTTCATATTATTATTTACTGATGGTGTTTACAGAATGTGAGTGCGTGTTATATTGAAAGCGAGGCTGAGTGTGCCTATGAATATAGGCTACAGTGAGTTTTTTAAGGTGCTGTACAAGCAAATCATATTGTCTACTCTGTACAGTGACAGGGAGTGTAAAGTAACCTACTTCATTCAATATCGAACAGGCTACTGTAGCCTACACTATGTACAAATGGTTTTGCTCATTGCAGTTGTGACAGTCATTTTAACGTGTCAGCAGGCAAGCTTCACTCATTCCAGGATGCATTATGCGTTGTCCTATAGCCTACTTGGAACATGTTTTGGAATGGATCTATAGTAGCGTATAGAAATTTGCTCATAACAGGCCAGCTGGAATACAAAGCAAACTCTTTGTATTCCAGCTGTTTTTTTTGTGATGTTTTATGATGTTTCAATGTTGCGTTGGTAATATGTTAGACAGCTTAGATGTTATGTTTTGTTAACCTGATTCCTATCCCACTCTGTTTAAGTAAAAGTGTGCTACTGCTGCAAAATCTCTTTGCTTTTGTTTTTTTCTTTTCTTTAATGTGTTTGGAAATGACTTTTAATGATGTTAACTAGATCTCATAACTGGCCTAAACACATAGAAATTTGTATATACCCTATACCGTTTGACTATAAGACCTCTATAAGAATCTCTATTCATGTAGTCAGTCAATGATCAAACTAGTAGCATGAATATGAATTACAGTCCAAGCGGGTTAGGCAAGGCAAGGCAATTTTATTTTTATAGCCCGTTTTTACAAACAGTTTGTCTCAAAGGGCTTTACATAGCATGAGCATCATAACAACATCCTCTTCCCTTAAGCCCTCACATCGACCGAGTAAAAACTCCCAGGAAAATCAAGGGGAAAAATTGGGGGGGGGGGGGGTACTTGTGGACAGTAGGGGTGTACACTAGACATAATTGGGAAGCAAACTCAGGAGATGGAATGACCTCTCGCAAATATTTATTTAATAAATTGTTTCAAATAACCCTGCCTCTTTAAATCAACATCGTTCAACATTTTGAACGGGATGTGGGCAGGACGTTTTTTGCAGGCAGGACCTGGCAACCCTGCGTCCTGTCCACATCCCGTTCAAAATCCACCCAGAAGCAGCCCAAGTTGTTGTTTTAGCAGCGAAATGCATTGTGTGTGTGTGCGTGTGTGTGTGTGTGTGTGTGTGTGTGTGTGTGTGTGTGTGTGTGTGTGTGTGTGTGTGTGTGTGTGTGTGTGTGTGTGTGTGTGTGCTTAACACGCTATTTTATGTTGAAATGCGACGTAATCCAGTGTTCACTAAAACGTACACTGTCAACGTTCCAAGTAGGCTATAGGACTAAGCATTATACATCCTTGAATGAGTGAAGCTTGCCTGCTGACATGTTAAAATGACTGCCACAACTGCCATGAGCAAAGAGCAAAACCATCTGTACATAGTGTAGGCTACAGTAGCCTATTCAATATTGAATGAAGTAGGTTACTGTACACTCTTTGTCACTGTAGTCAATATGATTTGCTTGTACAGCACCTTAAAAAACTCACTGTAGCCTATATTCATAGGCACACCCAGCCTCGCTTTCAATATAACACAAACTCACATTCTGTAATCACTGTCAGTAAATAATAATATGAAAACAATATAAAATATCTTCCAGCAAGAAAAAATTATCTGTTTAATGTAAATGGATAAAGGTCAACAGATGTGCAATGCAGGGCTCTCCATTTTTGAACTGTGTTCAGAGTGAGATTTTGTCGGATTTTGCCATGTTCACAGACATGGTGACTAATGTATGATAGTAGGCCTTATTGGCCCTTAACACTAATATTCAGAAACAACACTGCCTCAAAAGGATATTGGTCTAAGCAACACCAGTAGAGGCATATACTTTCCCTGAACTTTTAAACGTTGCAAACGTGCAAAACATATATTATATTTAAGCGGCATTCAGTCCAATGCTTAAAAATATATCTGTGGCATTCAGTAGGCCAATGCTGTGGTAAAGTGTGCAAAGTATGAGTGAATATGAATATTTGATGGAGTATGAGTAAGTGTTCCCTTCTGTTACATAGATAGAACTTTATCAATCCCCTGCAGGAGAAATGTGTTAATGTTTGTCCCTATAAAACAATAATGGTAAAAAAAAATAATACAAAACATGACGGTAACTCTAAAGTCAAACCGTCCAATCTGAAGGCTTTACTTAACCACTCCCCCTACTCACTTCCACCAATGCAAAGCGAACAGAACTGAGTATGGGAGGGCGTAGCCCAACCAGTTTGTGACAGACCCAGAGGAACGCAACGCAAATTAAATGTGAACATGTATTGAGGCTTTATTAAAATCCCGGACGATTTTGAAATTTCACCCGGACGCATTTGATTCCTACCCTTCCACTGTCAAATAGCGGCGCAAGTTGTGTGGCGTGTGAGCGTGTGCATGGGTTGAATTGCGTGCGTCTCACGGAGAGCCCTGCGCAATGTGCAGCTGTCAGAAATGTGTTGTAATCACTTGGATTCCTCATAGCTCTCAGGCTGTGAGGAAATCAGCAGCCCGCGATCGCAGCTCCTTTGATGTGAACGCGAACAGAGCGCATAGTTCAGAGCCGGACAATGATGTCGTAGTAAATCCCTCAGGTCTATTCTGCATGTATTAACTGTGGATAAACATCAACTGCACTGAAGTCATCATAACTTCATAAGTTCTCATTGTCAAATTATTATGAACACTATTATTGTTATTTGAAGCCGTGTCAGTCTTGACTGTGGGTGGTGTGGTCCTCTGTGTCTGCTAGTGTCTATGATAAAGTAATATCTTTATCGACATTATCAAACGGAAGAACTTTTATTATGAAGAGCACAGGTCAATGAAGCACGCTAGCCAATAAGAGGACCCGCCCACCGGCGGAAACCAGATATTGAGTGGTAAATTCGTTTCGCTCAGAAGGAACCAAAAAACGAATAAACGAACTGAAATATTGATTTTCGTTTTTTTGACAAAACGTATAAACGAATAAACGAACTGAAATCTTGATTTTCGTTTTCTTGTCAAAACGAAAAAACGAAAAAACGGCTTGTTTTCTGGTTTCTGCTTGCGTCAATTATTCCCAGAAAACAGAGTAATAAAACGTACCTTGCTCCTTCTTAAACTAATCTTTGGTTATTCGTTTTTTGGCAGTAGGTACGATGCTGGGAAACTGCGTGGGCCTGTGATTACTCAGGCTGGAGTCCCCCCTGAACAACATATGATGACTGGAAAATAAATATGGAGAAAGTTACACCCATTATTGAGTCAGGTAAGGTGAATTTCTCTTCAGATGCTCAGTAACACATACATTTTTCATTGTTGTGGGTTTGAACATTTAAAAAAAAATGAAAAAACGGATTTCCGTGTAATCAAAGATAAGTCTTATAAATCAAAGATGTACATTACACACTTTCAAGCAAATGTTGTGATGCCCTCAAAGATTCTTTTTTCCCCAACCTCATAAAATGAACATTTCTGAAGTGGGGTAAATGCCGTTTATATTTTAGGATACATTAGAATTGTATTAGATAAGTCACCAAAAGCCGAAAAGGTATTTTGTGTTTGTGTGACCTGGTGTGGGGAGGAGGCGTTGTCTTTACTTTTCCTGGAACGTAACGTCTAATTACACGCACACGCACATGCACACAAACACGCACACAAGCATTTTCAACACGTAGGTTAAAACCAAATCTATTTACATACTGTAACTGATAACAAGACTGGTATGTGGTTTCGTGAAACTAGCTCGTGTTCATAATAGATAGACACACCTATTTATCTCTGCCATTTATTTCCATTTGTACAACACTGTAGTTCAGGAAAGTCAGGTGCATATGCCCTGTTGTGATATAGGTAAAAGCACCAATTGAACTATTAAATTACATTACCTAATCAAAACATCAGAACCATGTAAGTGTAATAAGAATATAATTATTAAGCTGTCCGTTTAGTATTTGTGCCCATTCAGGGCAGCTTCCAGCAGTTTAATGTTGGTAAGGAACGGCCTGTAAATCTGTGTGCACTCTTTTGTGAGATATTCAAAGTGCAGTTCGACGTTGTCAACGTAAAGGCATTTTCTTTTATTCCTCCATGGTGAGATCATCATAGAGATACAGTTATTTGAATGAATCCATTGACCAGTGTTTTTTAAGTGTAATTTGTTCAATCTTTGGCATAATTGTCCCTGTGGTCGGTTGTGGTATTGCAACACATGGCCGGTGGCTGTTCAGAGACCCAGTACAAAGGCGCAGTGCTCTTAACCTATTTAATCATGAAAGGAACATTTCCCAAGTTGGGAAAATACCGTTAATATTATAGAACTATTAAGCATTGTGTTAGATAACTCACCCAAAGCTTAAAACAGTAATTTGTGGACAAGACGGTGCAATCTAATGGACAGCTTGTGTAATGTTCCACCCACAGGAGCAAAGGGACCGTGTCCAACAGCCATCAGAGAGAATGATCCAAAAGAAGACACAGTGAGGAAGGTGTTGGCGGGGGGGGGCACTGGCCTGGCGGTGGGGGTTTTGTGTGGGGCCGCTTCCCCCCTTGCAGCTGTACTAAGATCAGCCATGATTGTGGGGAGCAGATTAGCCTTTAGTGCAGCTAATACGGCCGCTGGGGCCGCTGTCGGAGGGGTTTTGGGAGGCGTTACGGGCTCAGTGAATGGGGTAGGAGCTGACAGTCCTTTGCAAGCAGCTGAGCAAACCCTGTGCCAGGTGGGCAGAAAGGGGGTCACGGTTGTGGGGGTGGCTGCAGGGTTTGGAGTTATAGGGCCTCCGGCTGCAGCAGCTGCAGGGTTGTCAGCTCCAGGGGTTCAGGGTACATCTGTGGCAGCTGCATTAGGTTATTTGGCAAAGAAAAAACTATCCGGGAATATAAAATCAGGTGAATTTAAATAGAATTAATAAGCTGCTCTGCCATGTCATGCCGTAACTAGAAGTGACACAGTCTGTTCTCCGTGCCTGGCGCTGTAGTACTTTACATGCAGTACTACATGAACACATTAAAGTCAATACCCACCATTGCAGAACAGAAATCCGGATTTTTCCAATGCTTCCAATACCACGACCGCTTCACATACACCACCATACCTTTACCTGTTTTATGTATAACAGGGTCGTTTGGATCTTGATACATTTTGTATTTTGTATAATGGGGCACTCGTCTGGGTGAAAAGCGGGGGCAGAACTGCAGTAGGCTCTTGGGCCATAAGGGAAGCAGAGCAGACATCCGACTAGGGGTTAAGGGGCCTGGATGAGCGGCTGGACACCTTCTCTCTCTCCTCTTGCTTTACTTATCTTTATGTTCCTAGTGTTCACTCCACTTGGAGATGTGCCTAATCATTGTATTATGTTAGCATGGTTTAGAAAATAAAGGTTTTGGGAAGAATTTTAGACTTAACATCAGATGGGTTGTTGGTTTTACAGTTGATTTAATTCTGCATAAAACTGGCTTCTTGAATGTTTTTATTGTCATGATTTATTCACTGGAAAATAATCATTAAGGATGTATTGATTTCACAATCATATAAATGACTTGTATATTTTCAATCAATAAACAAATGATATCCTGAACTGACTGACTGAATTTTTGAGAGAGATTTTAGATTCTGATGTGTAGTGTGTTCGTGCAGCAGCCTACGCTGCTGTTGTCTTACCAAAGCTCGCTGCCAACACTTTGTGAAGAAAGACTGATTGGAACCTAAACTGAAACTGCGTGGTCCTCTTGATTTAATTGGGAGGAGTCCACCTGAAGTTGCCCCGATGTAGTAGTTTGATGGTAGCAGTTGTGCTGTGTAGAGGGTAAAAGATACGTACAAAAATGTATGTAGTAACACTATTTGTATTTTATATGCCTCCAACAAATAATTGTGTGCACTTTGTGTAGGCCTTTTTAAAAAAAAATGGGACCCAGATTTGCATCTCCATCATTTGGGCCAATCAAATGCAGTGGCTTCCGGAAATATTCTGCATCTCCTGCGTTCTGTGGTGATATTAATAGGAGTTCGGTGTTCTGCCAAATTCTGCTCCCTTGTCAGATTTTGCTACCTAGTGGTTCTGCGCATGCGCATGACGACACTATTGATCCGTGGTGTAGCATTGGTGTAAAATACACATACTGTAAGCATAAAGTCCATTACAATCTGATTGGAATGATAATGAAGTTTTGAAACAATGTCATTATGTAATGTCAATTATAAATTTCAACCTATTAGTTCTCAGTGTCTGAGTGGCGCAGCGGATAGAGACGTTGGGTGACTGTTCTGCAGTCGTGGGTCCAAGGCCTTGCAACCACAGTGTGCTTTGAGTGCCAATCAAGCCATTTTATATTTAATGCAAAATTTGATCAAAGGTGAAAGGGAGTGGAGGGAACAATATACGTACAAAAATGTATGTAGTAGCCTAACGTTATTTGTTTTTTATAGGTTCCCCACAAGGAATTGTGTGCAAAAGAAAATGGGACCCTGATTTGTGTCTCCATAATTTGGGCCAATCATATGCAGTGGCATCTGGAAAGAAGCTGGATCTACTGCATTCTGGTGATATTAATAGGACACACACAATTCAAAACACAAGTGCAGGCATAAAGCGCTGCACGTAACAATAGGCCTACTGAACCAAAACTTGTTGAGGTACTTTTTGACGATTACAGATTACTTTCGTTGTTTAGATTCCTTCTTAAACTACTCTTTGGTGATTCGTTTTTTGGCAGTGCCGTTGTCTCAATTTAATCTCAATATCAACACTTTGAAATTTTCGATTTTTACTTCAACAGAAGCTGCGTTGGCCTGTGATTTCTCCGGGTGGAGGCTACTGAAAAGATAAAAGAATGGAAAATAAATATACAGAAAGTTACACTCATTATTGAGTCAGGTAAATTGAATTTCTCTTCAGACGCTCAGTAACACTTATACATTTTTCATTGTTGATATGAACATTTTAAAAAAGATGAAACGGTGAGACGGTTTTGAGACAGTTTTCCACCACCAAGACACATCTTTTTCAGGATTGATTGGAAGCAGAATAAAATCATAAAATCGATCCAAGATGTACACACACTTTCACGCATGTTGTCTTTAGGTGCTTATTTTAATCCATGGATTAGCAAAATTGTTCATGTATGGACTTATAAATAAATTGTATTGCCCTCAAAGATATTTTCCCCTAACTTCATAAACGGAACATTTCTGAAGTCGGGGAAAATACCGTTTATATTTTAGGATAAATTAAAAATGTGTTAGATAAGTCACCCAAAGCCGAGAAGGTAGGCCTATTTTGTGTTTGCATGACCTGGTGTGGAGGAGGTGCCGTCATACTTTTCCTTGAACGTAGCCTAATGTCTAATTACATGCACACGCACATGCACATAAAGACGCACACAAGCATTTTCAACCAGTAGGTTTAAAAACAAATCTATTTATACACTGTAACGGAAACTTAACAAGACTGGTGTGTGGTTTGGTGAAACGTGTCCATAATAGATGACCTACGTGGTTTAGATTCATTCTTGAGCTAGATGAGTGTATCCATGCAGTAGACAGCGCTTCTGTTGTCTCAACTTTATCTCACTGTCAACACTATGATTGAAACCGGTTTTAACTAGAACAGCAACTGCGTGTGCGTCTTGATTTATTTGGGTGGAGTCCACCTTACCTATGTGTTGATCAATGAATTACGAACATGTATAAATGTATAGGAACATAAACATACCATAGCCTAAATGATTTTATGGATACCCTTGTTGCTCCTACACAACAAATTGTCTCTGCCATTTATTTCCGTTTGCACAACACTGTAGTTCAGGAAAGTCAGGTGCATATAGGCCCTGTTGGGATAAAGGTAAAAGCACCCATTGAACTATTCAATTACATAATCAAAACATCAGAACCCTAAGCGTGTCCAAAAATCCAAAACGTAGGCCTAAGTGTGATAAGAATATAAGTAGGCTATAAAACTGTCCGTTTTAGATATGTGTGCCCATTCAGGGCAGCTTCCAGCAGTTTAATGTTGGCAAGGAACGGCCTGTAAATCTGTATGCACTCTTTCGTGATATTCACATAAAAACGCAGTTTGACGTTGTCAACATAAAGGCGTTTTCTAACATTCCTCCATGGTGAGATCATCATAGAGATCCAGTTATTTTAATGAATCCATTGACCAGTGGTGGTTAAGGGTCATTTGTTCAATCATTGGCCAAACCTAAGTCATCTTAGGTTTTAGGCATAACTTGCCCTGTGGCCGGCTATGGTACTGCAACACATGGCCAGTAAACCTGTTCTATGTAGAGACCCAGTAGAAAAGCACAGTACTCTTAAGCTATTTAATAATAAACTGAACATTTCTCAGGTTGGGAATATACCGTCAATATTATAGAACTATTAAGCATTGTGTTAGATAACTCACCCAAAGATTGAAACAATAATTTGTGGACAAGACGTTGCAATTTAATGGACAGCTTGTGTAATGTTCCACCCACAGGAGCAAAGGGACCGTGTCCAACAGACATGGAAGAGAATGATCCAGGAGAAGAGTTGAGAGTGATCCTGATTGGAAAGATGAGATCTGGGAAGAGCGCCTCAGGGAACACCATCCTGGGCAAACGACACTTCCAGTCCGGGTGTCATGCAGACTCTGTAACCAAAGTCTGCCAGCTGGGGACCTCTGACTACCATGTGGAGGAGGAGGCGGGGGGGAAGAGGAGGATGAGGAAGAAGGTGGTGGTGGTGGACATGCCAGGTTTCGGAGACACACACCTGACCAAGGAGCAGATCATCACGGAGGTCAGCCAATGCATGGCCCTGACGGCCCCCGGCCCACACGCCTTCCTCCTGGTGGTCCCGCTGGGACGCTACACAGAGGAGGAGAACATGGCCGTCACTATGATGGCTGATGTATTTGGTGAAGCGGCGGTCCGCAACCACACGGTGGTGCTGTTAGGGGAGATGACCTAGAGGAGCCAATAGAGCAGTACCTGGGCACTGACAGCGCCCCTGCTAGGCTCAAGGCTTTGCTTGACAGGTGTGGGGGCAGGTACCACGTTCTCAACAACCGGGACCCCAGCGATGTGCAGCAAGTTCACGAGCTGCTGGGAAAGGTGGAGCAAGTTGTGATGGACAACGGTGGAGGGTGTTACACCAACGCCATGTACCTGGAGGTAGAGGCAATAATCAGGGAGGAGGAAGACAGGGTGGGAGGAGGAGGAGGAGGAGGAGGAGGGGGAGGAGGACCGTTTAAGGAGGGCGGAGGAGGAAAGGTTAAGTTTGGAGGAGGTTGAAAGATTGAGGAGGGAGGAGGAGGACAAGTTAAGGAGGGAGGAGGAGGACACGTTAAGATGGGAGGAAGTTGACGGATTAAGAAGGGAGGAAGTCGATTGGTTGAGGAGAGAGGAAGAGGATAGGTTGAGGAGGGAGGAAGAGGACAGGGTCAGGAGGGAGATGGCACCAGCAGAGAGAGGTTTCAATAGAAGCCCACAGGCTCCACAATCCTCCAGCAGGGGGCGACGCAGAGAGGTGTTTCTCTCCCCCAGCCTGATGCAGACAGTGAGGAAGGTGGTGGCGGCGGGGCTCACTGGCCTGGCGGTGGGGGCTTTGTGTGGGGCCGCTGCCCCCCTTGCAGCTGGACTAGGATCAGCCGTGGCTGTGGGGAGCACATTAGCCTTTAGTGCAGCTAATATGGCCACTGGGGCCGCTGTCGGAGGGCTTGTGGGTAGTGGTATGGGCTTAGTGAGTGGGCGAGAAGCTGACAGTCCTTTGCAAGCAGCTGAGCAAACCCTGCGCCAGGTGGGCAGCACGGGGGTCCGGGTTGTGAGGGTGGCTGCAGGGGCTGCAGGAGCAGCAGGGGGTTTGTCAGCTCTGGCTCAAGGGGTTGATGCAAAAACTGTAGTTGGTGCATTGGCAAACATAAAGGTATCCGGGAATATAAAAACTGGTGAATTTAAATTGAATTAATAAGCTGCTCTGCCATGTCATGCCGTAACAGTGACACAATCTGTTCTCAGTGCCTGGCGCTGTAGTACTTTACATGCAGTAGCCTACTACATGAACACCTTAAAGTCAATTCACACCATTGCGGAACGGAAATCTAGATTTTTCCAATGCTTCCCCAATACCACGACCGCTTCACATACACCACCTTTACCTTTACCTATTTTATGTATATCAGGGTCGTTTGGATTTTGTATTTTGTATAATTGGGCCCTCGTCTGGGTGAAAAGCGGGGGCAGAACTGAAGTAGGCTCTCGTGCCCTAAGGGAAGCAGACAGCCGACTAGGGGTTAAGGGGTACAGGGCCTGGATGAGCGGCTGGACACCTTCTCTCTCTCCTGTTGCTTTACTTATCTTTATGTTCCTAGTGTTCACTCCACTTGGAGATGTGCCTGATCATTGTATTAAGTTAGCATGGTTCAGAAAATCTAGGTATTTGGTTGAATTTTAGACTTAACATCAGATGGGTTGTGGGTTTTACAGTTGATTTAATTCTGCATAAAACTGGCTTCATATATGTTTTTATTTTCATGATTTATTCACTGGAAATAATCAATTAAGGATGTGTTGATTTCACAATCATATAAATGACTTGTATATTTTAAATCAATAAACAAATGATATCCTGTACTGACTGGTTAATTTCTGAGAGAGAGATTTTAGATTCCAATGTGTAGTGTGTTCGTGTAGCAGCCTACGCTGCTGTTGTCATTATCGAAGCTCACTGCCAACAGTTCCTCAGATTCTTTTGTGTTGGCACAACTACGGCAGCGACATAGGTCTGTGCAACACAATCCTGCAGAAAAACAGGAACATCTGTCTATCTCACAGGCACCTTTGCAGCCACAGTGTAATCACATGCAAAACACTGTCAGGGGCCGGATTTCTAGTCATCCAGGTGACGTGCAAGTTCCCATCCTCTTATTTGCCAACCATATCCAGCAGGTGATGGAGCACTTATATTTTGTTTGAGACAGGACCTCATTATTGCAGCCTGGTAGTTTGCCCTTTTGCAGTGCTGATGGAGGGCATCAGTGGTAGGGGGAATGGATAATTCTGGCAAGGCTGATGATGTCATACAGAAAGCCTTGTACCTAGCTTCATTTACATTATCAGCAGCTGGCTGATCATATAAGTGGCATACATACTGGCAAAGAAATGCAAATGTTGACTGCTCCAAGTTAAAGTTAGTACCTAAACTTTTAAAAGCCTTTAGGTACTCATCTTTCTCACATGCAACAGAAAATGTCTTTCTTTTTGACAAGCAGCCTTTGGCGAATGATCCGCTCACAAAATATCTTATAGCTGACATCAAACATGGGCTCATCCTAAAACACATATGAATGAGAAGTAAAGAAATGAATAAGTGTTGTGATTATGTGCACATACAACAGAATGCAGATGAAATGTTTACTTAAATATCTTATAGCTGACATCAAACATGGGCTAATTCCTAAAACACATATGAATGAGAAGTAAAGAAATGAATAAGTGTTGTGATTGTGTGCACATACAACAGAATGCAGATGAAATGTTTACTTATATAATGTTAAGTTAGTAGCTCCTTGAAATGCAATATAAAAAATAACTTACTGTTCTTTTTCCGGTTTTTCAGGCTTCGTCAAAAACCTGGTGTACCGATTGTAACAGCCTCTGTGGTACTGCACCTCCAGAGCCACACAATCTTTGTATTTTATATGCAAAAGAATACTTTGGTCGTCCTTCAACTCGGCAGCTTTCTGCAATTGGCCTTAATGAAACAAAAAGGATGGCTCAATGAGTTTGTTGACATATCTCACACATAATTGAACCTTTCAGTCACTCAACCACAGTGTGTGTGTGTGTGTGTGTGTGTGTGTGTGTGTGTGTGTGTGTGTGTGTGTGTGTGTGTGTGTTAATGTTTCAGCCTTGGACAAAGGATCCCTTTTTCGATGGCCTCCTCGGTAGATAAACTTGTTCTCCTTTTTTTTTTTTTTTACAAATTATGCACAGGGCAGGAAGGACGGGCCCTGAGCCTGCGATTGGCAGTCCTGACCTGGATCGCAGTTTCTTTGTTGGACTCCTGCTGCTAGAAGTCGATGGAATGGCCTCGTGGTCTTCTGTGTCCTCGGGGTCTTCCGTAGCTTTTTGTCTCTCACGTGCAAGACGTCTTTCCACCTTTGCAATGGCATTTTTGTCCGTAAATCTACGGTAGCACGTGTGATGGAAGCCAGCTTCCTCGGGAATATTGTCAAACTCGACATCAACACAGTGTTTAAAGTTCTCAGCCAGGTCCCGAGACTCACCCTCCAAACCGAGCCACTTCTGTAGGCTTGTCCTGTATGTATTCCATCGTGCAGTGGTGAAACAATTTACATTCTCGTACTTGTTCGAAGTAATATGCATAACATGTATATTTTTGTTTGCTTTTCAATGTTTTTATGAGTTTTTTATAACTCTTTGGTTCATTATCTTCGTCGTCCGTAGTGCTCGACGAAGGCATGGTGACTGTTCGAGTGTTTTCCTATATTATATATATATTATATATATCGTTAACGTTGGATCTAACCACACGGGAGCCGCCATATTGCCATTCTGTTTACAAAAAGCAGCCCTCTCATTGGATAAGCATGATCACATGTCGAACCGTGGCACGGCTCCCGACAAAAATCTTATTACGCTCTGAAGTCTCTAGTTCTGCATAAAACAAAGCCATATAGACAATCGACTGGAAAATCAGCGACGAACTTTTTTTTGGTAACTAACCACGACTCGTTCTTTTTTATAAGATAAAGATTGTGTAGATGCCAGTGAGTGGAACGGGATTCATTTTCTAAAGGACTTTTCGTGCTTCACCTTCCGGCCTATTTGTGAAGAAAGACTGATTTGAACCTAAACTGAAACCGCGTCTTGAATTGTTTGGTTGGAGTCCACCTGACGTTGCTCCGATCTAGTGGTTTGATGGTAGCAGTTGTACTGTGTAGACTCAGGGTGCAAGATACGTACAAAAATGTAGGCCTATGTAGGAACGTTATTTATTTTTTATATGTTCCCCACAAATAATTGTGTGCACTTTGTTTATTAAAAAAAATAGGACCCAGATTTGCATCTCCATCATTTGGGCCAATCATATGCAGTGGCATCCGGAAAGATTCAGCATCTCCTGCATTCTGTGGCGATATAAAAAGGACGCACACAATTCAAAACACAAGTGGAGGCATAAAGCGCTGCACATCACAACACTGAAGCAAAACTTAACAAGATTGCTGTTGCGTGAAAAGGTACTTTTTGACGATTAAAAATTACTTTCGTTGTTTAGGATCCTTCTTGAGCAAGGTACGTTTTATTACTCTGTTTTCTGGGAATAATTGACGCAAGCAGAAACCAAAAACCAGCCGTTTTTTCGTTTTTTCGTTTTGTCCAAAAAAACGAAAATCAAAATTTAAGTTTGTTTATTCGTTTTTTGGTTCTTCTTACCAAAACGAGTTTACCACTCAATATCTGGTTTTCGCCGGTGGGCGGGTCCTCTTGTTGGCTAGCGTGCTTCATTGCCCTGTGCTCTTCATAATAAAAGTTCTTCCGTTTGATAATGTCGACAAAAATATTACTGTATTATAGACACTAGCAGACACAGAGGACCACACCACCCACAGTCAAGACTGACACGGCTTCAAATAACAATAATAGTATTCATAATCATTTGAAAATGAGAACTTATGAAGTTATGATGACTTCAGTGCAGTTGATGTTTAGCCACAGTTAATACATGCAGAGCAGACCTGCGATCGCTGGCTGCTGATTTCCTCAAAGCCTGAGAGCTATGAGGAATAGGCCTACAAGTGATCACAACACATTACTGACAGCTGAAAATTGCGCATTTGTTGACCTTTATCCATTTAAAGTAAACAAATTATTTTTTCTTGTTGAAAGATATTTTATATTGTTTTCATATTATTATTTACTGATGGTGTTTACAGAATGTGAGTGCGTGTTATATTGAAAGCGAGGCTGAGTGTGCCTATGAATATAGGCTACAGTGAGTTTTTTAAGGTGCTGTACAAGCAAATCATATTGTCTACTCTGTACAGTGACAGGGAGTGTAAAGTAACCTACTTCATTCAATATCGAACAGGCTACTGTAGCCTACACTATGTACAAATGGTTTTGCTCATTGCAGTTGTGACAGTCATTTTAACGTGTCAGCAGGCAAGCTTCACTCATTCCAGGATGCATTATGCGTTGTCCTATAGCCTACTTGGAACATGTTTTGGAATGGATCTATAGTAGCGTATAGAAATTTGCTCATAACAGGCCAGCTGGAATACAAAGCAAACTCTTTGTATTCCAGCTGTTTTTTTTGTGATGTTTTATGATGTTTCAATGTTGCGTTGGTAATATGTTAGACAGCTTAGATGTTATGTTTTGTTAACCTGATTCCTATCCCACTCTGTTTAAGTAAAAGTGTGCTACTGCTGCAAAATCTCTTTGCTTTTGTTTTTTTCTTTTCTTTAATGTGTTTGGAAATGACTTTTAATGATGTTAACTAGATCTCATAACTGGCCTAAACACATAGAAATTTGTATATACCCTATACCGTTTGACTATAAGACCTCTATAAGAATCTCTATTCATGTAGTCAGTCAATGATCAAACTAGTAGCATGAATATGAATTACAGTCCAAGCGGGTTAGGCAAGGCAAGGCAATTTTATTTTTATAGCCCGTTTTTACAAACAGTTTGTCTCAAAGGGCTTTACATAGCATGAGCATCATAACAACATCCTCTTCCCTTAAGCCCTCACATCGACCGAGTAAAAACTCCCAGGAAAATCAAGGGGGAAAATTGGGGGGGGGGGGGGTACTTGTGGACAGTAGGGGTGTACACTAGACATAATTGGGAAGCAAACTCAGGAGATGGAATGACCTCTCGCAAATATTTATTTAATAAATTGTTTCAAATAACCCTGCCTCTTTAAATCAACATCGTTCAACATTTTGAACGGGATGTGGGCAGGACGTTTTTTGCAGGCAGGACCTGGCAACCCTGCGTCCTGTCCACATCCCGTTCAAAATCCACCCAGAAGCAGCCCAAGTTGTTGTTTTAGCAGCGAAATGCATTGTGTGTGTGTGTGCGTGTGTGTGTGTGTGTGTGTGTGTGTGTGTGTGTGTGTGTGTGTGTGTGTGTGTGTGTGTGTGTGTGTGTGTGTGTTTGGTGTGTGTGTGTGTGTGTGTGTGTGTGTGTGTGTGTGTGTGTGTGTGCTTAACACGCTATTTTATGTTGAAATGCGACGTAATCCAGTGTTCACTAAAACGTACACTGTCAACGTTCCAAGTAGGCTATAGGACTAAGCATTATACATCCTTGAATGAGTGAAGCTTGCCTGCTGACATGTTAAAATGACTGCCACAACTGCCATGAGCAAAGAGCAAAACCATCTGTACATAGTGTAGGCTACAGTAGCCTATTCAATATTGAATGAAGTAGGTTACTGTACACTCTTTGTCACTGTAGTCAATATGATTTGCTTGTACAGCACCTTAAAAAACTCACTGTAGCCTATATTCATAGGCACACCCAGCCTCGCTTTCAATATAACACAAACTCACATTCTGTAATCACTGTCAGTAAATAATAATATGAAAACAATATAAAATATCTTCCAGCAAGAAAAAATTATCTGTTTAATGTAAATGGATAAAGGTCAACAGATGTGCAATGCAGGGCTCTCCATTTTTGAACTGTGTTCAGAGTGAGATTTTGTCGGATTTTGCCATGTTCACAGACATGGTGACTAATGTATGATAGTAGGCCTTATTGGCCCTTAACACTAATATTCAGAAACAACACTGCCTCAAAAGGATATTGGTCTAAGCAACACCAGTAGAGGCATATACTTTCCCTGAACTTTTAAACGTTGCAAACGTGCAAAACATATATTATATTTACGCGGCATTCAGTCCAATGCTTAAAAATATATCTGTGGCATTCAGTAGGCCAATGCTGTGGTAAAGTGTGCAAAGTATGAGTGAATATGAATATTTGATGGAGTATGAGTAAGTGTTCCCTTCTGTTACATAGATAGAACTTTATCAATCCCCTGCAGGAGAAATGTGTTAATGTTTGTCCCTATAAAACAATAATGGTAAAAAAAAATAATACAAAACATGACGGTAACTCTAAAGTCAAACCGTCCAATCTGAAGGCTTTACTTAACCACTCCCCCTACTCACTTCCACCAATGCAAAGCGAACAGAACTGAGTATGGGAGGGCGTAGCCCAACCAGTTTGTGACAGACCCAGAGGAACGCAACGCAAATTAAATGTGAACATGTATTGAGGCTTTATTAAAATCCCGGACGATTTTGAAATTTCACCCGGACGCATTTGATTCCTACCCTTCCACTGTCAAATAGCGGCGCAAGTTGTGTGGCGTGTGAGCGTGTGCATGGGTTGAATTGCGTGCGTCTCACGGAGAGCCCTGCGCAATGTGCAGCTGTCAGAAATGTGTTGTAATCACTTGGATTCCTCATAGCTCTCAGGCTGTGAGGAAATCAGCAGCCCGCGATCGCAGCTCCTTTGATGTGAACGCGAACAGAGCGCATAGTTCAGAGCCGGACAATGATGTCGTAGTAAATCCCTCAGGTCTATTCTGCATGTATTAACTGTGGATAAACATCAACTGCACTGAAGTCATCATAACTTCATAAGTTCTCATTGTCAAATTATTATGAACACTATTATTGTTATTTGAAGCCGTGTCAGTCTTGACTGTGGGTGGTGTGGTCCTCTGTGTCTGCTAGTGTCTATGATAAAGTAATATCTTTATCGACATTATCAAACGGAAGAACTTTTATTATGAAGAGCACAGGTCAATGAAGCACGCTAGCCAATAAGAGGACCCGCCCACCGGCGGAAACCAGATATTGAGTGGTAAATTCGTTTCGCTCAGAAGGAACCAAAAAACGAATAAACGAACTGAAATATTGATTTTCGTTTTTTTGACAAAACGTATAAACGAATAAACGAACCGAAATCTTGATTTTCGTTTTCTTGTCAAAACGAAAAAAACGAAAAAACGGCTTGTTTTCTGGTTTCTGCTTGCGTCAATTATTCCCAGAAAACAGAGTAATAAAACGTACCTTGCTCCTTCTTAAACTAATCTTTGGTTATTCGTTTTTTGGCAGTAGGTACGATGCTGGGAAACTGCGTGGGCCTGTGATTACTCAGGCTGGAGTCCCCCCTGAACAACATATGATGACTGGAAAATAAATATGGAGAAAGTTACACCCATTATTGAGTCAGGTAAGGTGAATTTCTCTTCAGATGCTCAGTAACACATACATTTTTCATTGTTGTGGGTTTGAACATTTAAAAAAAAATGAAAAAAACGGATTTCCGTGTAATCAAAGATAAGTCTTATAAATCAAAGATGTACATTACACACTTTCAAGCAAATGTTGTGATGCCCTCAAAGATTCTTTTTTCCCCAACCTCATAAAATGAACATTTCTGAAGTGGGGTAAATGCCGTTTATATTTTAGGATACATTAGAATTGTATTAGATAAGTCACCAAAAGCCGAAAAGGTATTTTGTGTTTGTGTGACCTGGTGTGGGGAGGAGGCGTTGTCTTTACTTTTCCTGGAACGTAACGTCTAATTACACGCACACGCACATGCACACAAACACGCACACAAGCATTTTCAACACGTAGGTTAAAACCAAATCTATTTACATACTGTAACTGATAACAAGACTGGTATGTGGTTTCGTGAAACTAGCTCGTGTTCATAATAGATAGACACACCTATTCTGCCATTTATTTCCATTTGTACAACACTGTAGTTCAGGAAAGTCAGGTGCATATGCCCTGTTGTGATATAGGTAAAAGCACCAATTGAACTATTAAATTACATTACCTAATCAAAACATCAGAACCATGTAAGTGTAATAAGAATATAATTATTAAGCTGTCCGTTTAGTATTTGTGCCCATTCAGGGCATGCTTCCAGCAGTTTAATGTTGGTAAGGAACGGCCTGTAAATCTGTGTGCACTCTTTTGTGAGATATTCAAAGTGCAGTTCGACGTTGTCAACGTAAAGGCATTTTCTTTTATTCCTCCATGGTGAGATCATCATAGAGATACAGTTATTTGAATGAATCCATTGACCAGTGTTTTTTAAGTGTAATTTGTTCAATCTTTGGCATAATTTTCCCTGTGGTCGGTTGTGGTATTGCAACACATGGCCGGTGGCTGTTCAGAGACCCAGTACAAAGGCGCAGTGCTCTTAATAAGCTGCTCTGCCATGTCATGCCGTAACAGTGACACAATCTGTTCTCAGTGCCTGGCGCTGTAGTACTTTACAAGCAGTACTACATGAATACATTAAAATCAATTCACACCATTGCAGAACGTAAATCCAGATTTTTCCAATGCTTCCCCAATACCACGACCGCTTCACATCCACCACCTTTACCTTTACCTGTTTTATGTATATCAGGGTTGTTTGGATCTTGATACATTTTGTATTTTGTATATTGGGGCCCTCGGTCTGGGTGAAAAGCGGGGGCAGAACTGCAGTAGGCTCTCGTGCCCTAAGAGAAGCAGACAGCCGACTAGGGGTTAAGGGGTATGGGGCCTTGATGAGCGGCTGGACACCTTGGCTGAATCCGAATACTCATACTTGACTACTATATAGTATGCATTTTGTAGTACGCCAAAAATATAGCGCGTCCGAATGCTCAGTACGCATTGTGTAGTACGGAAGACGTTTCCGAATGCGTACTACCGCCAAAGTAAATTCACTACGCTATCCCACAATGCAACCGGAGTCTGGTAACGAACGAAGAAGAGATGCGGCCCGCGGGACGATATAAGTGCGGCCCGCACGTTTTAATCTTTTTTTTTTTTTTTTCTTCCAAGTCTGTGTGCACTGGAGATACGCCCTTTCTGTGTGTATCTCTTTCCAAACACCATGCACCTGACCAGGTTCTCTCCTGTGTGACTCCTCTGATGTCTTTCGATCTTACTGAAGCATCTGAAACTAACCGCTTAGCAACCGAGTTCCTGAAGTTGTGGAGCTTCATATCCCTGAGCATGAAATGTGCGTCAGTTTTTTTTCACTGCAAACGTTGGTAGGCTATTTATAGAAAATGTCTATGTTCTGACATGTTTGATTGCATTTTATAACTGCATGGGCCTGGATACGTCGGTGTGTGTGTGTGTGTGTGTGTGTGTGTGTGTGTGTGTGTGTGTGTGTGTGTGTGTGTGTGTGTGTGTGTGTGTGTGTGTGTGTGTGTGTGTGTGTGTGTGTGTGTGTGTGTTCCTGTGTGTCCAGTGGGAGAGGAAATATCGACGTGTGAAAAAGTGTTTTGTATGAAGTTGAGGCCGACACATATTAATCTAAATTTATATATCATAAGTTACACATGTATTAAAAAAATTTTGGGTTGAAATCGGGCTCGGGCTCATAATTACAGTTAATGTGTAGTTAACGGGCCGGGTCGGGCTTGACACACACACACACACACACACACACACACACACACACACACACACACACACACACACACACACACACACACACACACACACACACACACACACACACACACACACACACACACACACCAACGTTTGCGGTGAAAAATGCTTATGCACATTTCACCCCGTCTTCGCAAGGTTGTTGGGCGCAGCAAGCTTTATAAAAAATAGATATATAAAGCCCTGGGCTTTATATATGTATATATATTTGTTTAAATAAAGCCTTTGCTGTGAAAGGGTTGTGACCCCTTCCGGAGGGGCTTGTTGTCAAGTTTGCTAACGCAAATAAGCAACATTAGTCGCTTGGTTGAAACGTGATTCCGGAGTGACACAAAGTGTAAGAAAAATATATCCTGTTCTCCAGCCCCAGTCATGTCTTTCTCAAAACCTGCCGTGAATAGAAAGGTTAGTGACGAGCACAGACTATTTCAGGAAAAGTGGGAGACGGAATACTTTTTTGTAGAGCACAGGGGCATCCCAACGTGTCTTATATGCACAGAGAAAGTTGCGGTGCAAAAAAGCATTCATGTTACAGAACTGTTAATAGTAAAGCTTGAGAAGACTGGATATTTGTACTTTTTTGTGGAAAACTTGATGCAGCCCAGCCTCACCCAGAATCTACCTCCAGCGGCCCCCAGGTAAATTGAGTTTGAGACCCCTGCTGTAGACCGTACTACACTGTCAAGTGTAGTACCGTCAAGTAGACACTGAACAGAAATAGTATGTACTAAGTATTCGGATTCAGCCCTTGTCTCTCTCCTGTTGCTTTACTTATCTTTAGTGTTCACTTCACTTGGACATGTGCCTGATCATTCTATTGAGTTAGCATGGTTCAGAAAATATCGGTATTTGGATGAATTTTAGACTGAACATCAGATGGGTTTTGGGTTTTACAGTTGATTTAATTCTGCATAAAACTGGCTTCATGTATGTTTTTATTGTCATGATTTATTCACTGGAAAATAATCAATTAAGGATGTATTGATTTCACAATCATATAAATGACTTGTATATTTTAAATCAAATGATATCCTGAAGTGACTAGTACTTTTTTTAGAGAGATTTTAGATTCTGATGTGTAGTGTGTTGGTGCAGCATGCTACGCTGTTGTTGTCCTTACCAAAGCTCACTGTCAACACTTTGTGAAGAAAACTGATTTGAACCTAAACTGAAACTGCGTTGATTTCTTTAGGAGTCCGCCTGAAGTTGCCCCGATGTAGTATGATGGTAGCAGTCGTGCTGTGTAGAGGTTACAAGTTACGTACAAAAATGTATGTAGTAACACTATTTGTATTTTATATGCTCCCAACAAATAATTGTGTGATTTGCATCTCCATCATTTGGGCCAATCATATGCAGTGGCTTGCGGAAAGATACTACATCTCCTGCGTCCTGTGGTGATATTAATAGGACACACACAATTCAAAACACAAGTTCAGGTGTTTTGCCAAATTCGGCTCCCCTGTCAGATTTTGCTGCCTAGTGGTTTTGCGCATGCGCATGACGACGCTATTGATCCGTGGTGTAGTATTGGTGAAAGAATACACATACTGTATGCATTTAAAGTGTTAACAATACTGAACAAAAACGTAACAAGATGGTTGTTGAGTGAAACGGTACCTTTTGAAGGTTACAGAATAGCTGCAAGGTTTAGATTCCTTCTTAAACTACTCTAGGGTGATTAATTTTTTGGACGTAGGCCTACGAGGCTGTTGTCTCAATTTATTCTCAATGTCAACACTTTGTGAAGTAATAGATTTTTATTTCAACAGTAACTGCGTGGGGCTCTGATTTCTTCGGTTTGAGTCCAGCTGAACAACAGATGAAAGACGACTAGAATATAAATATTGAGAAAGTTACGATCAGTATTGACTTTTGTGAATTGTGTAGGCCTATTGTGAATTTCTCTTCACAATCATTAAAGCCTTGTGTATCTTATATTGTACTGATATTACTCAGCAGCACTTTCTGTACAGCCATTGTGTCAACCCTGCCCCCCGCCCCTTATGTTTAATTTGATAAAAAAATAATTTGTGACCACCTTTAATGACGACCAATAAAAAACGACAGTGCAGCCCTTTCTGTACAGTTTTTTTTTCATTACGACCAATAAAAAACGACACTGTTACCCCCTAATGCTTCATTTGATAAAAGACGACCGTGTTACCCCATATGTTTCATTTTTAAAAAATCGACGCGTCAACTATAAACTTCGACCAAATGAATGTCAGCGTCTCAGTTGTGCCGGAGATAGAGTGCTTGGTTAACTGATTTGGAGACCTTGGGTCAAGTCCTGCCCGTTACAATCTGATTGGAATGATAATGAAGTTTTGAAACAATGTCATTATGCAATGCCAATTATAAATTTAAACCAATTTGTTTTGAGTGGCGCAGCGGATAGAGACGTTGGGTGACTGCAGTCGTGGGTTCAAGGCCTTGCAACCACAGTGTCCTTTGAGTGTCGAGCCATTTCATATTTAATGCAAAATTTGACCAAAGGTGAAAGGGTGTAGAGGGTAGCCTACAATATACGTTCAAAAATGTATGTAGTAACGTTATTTGTTTTTTATATGTTCCCCATGAATTACTGTGTGCAAAATTTTGATTTGTATCTCCATCATTTTGGGCCAATCATATGCAGTGGCATCTGGAAAGAAGCTGGATCTACTGCATTCTGGTTATATTAATAGGACACACCCAATTCAAAACACAAGTGCAGGCATAAAGCGCTGCACGTAACAATACTGAAGCAAAACTTAACAAGATTGTTGTTGAGCGAAAAGGTACTTTTTGATGATTACAGATTACTTTCGTTGTTTAGATTCCTTCTTAAACTACTCTTTGGTGATTTGTTTTTTGGCAATACAATGCCGTTGTCTCAATTTAATCTCAACATCAACACTTTGAAATTTTCGATTTTTACTTCAACAGAAGCTGCGTTGACCTGTGATTTCTCCGGGTGGAGGCTACTGAAAATATAACAGATTGGAAAATAAATATAGGCCTACAGAAAGTTACACTCATTATTGAGTCAGGTAAGGTGAATTTCTCTTCAGACACTCAGTAACACTTACAATTTTCATTGTTGATATGAACATTTTAAATCGGATGAAAAAACGGATTTCCACCACCAAGACACATCTTTTTCAGTAGGCCTATTGATTGGAAGCAGAATAAAATCATAAAATCGTTCCAAGATGTACACACACGTTCACGCATATTTTCATTAGGTGCTTATTTTAATTTGCAAAATTGTTCATGAATGGACTTATAAATAGGCCTACCATAAATTGTATTGCCCTCAAGATCTTTTCCCCTAACTTCATAAACGGAACATTTCTGAAGTCGGGGAAAATACCGTTTATATTTTAGGATAAATTAGAAATGTGTTCGATAAGTCATCCAAAGCCGAAAAGGTATTTTGTGTTTGTATTAACTGGTGTGGAGGAGGTGCCGTCATACTTCTCCTGGAACGTAGCCTAATGTCTAATTACATGCACACGCACATGCACACAAAGACGCACACAAGCATTTCAACCCGTAGGTTTAAAAACAAATCTATTTATACACTGTAACCGAAATTTAACATGACTGGTGTGTGGTTTGGTGAAACTAGCTCGTGTCCATAATAGATGGCCTACGTGGTTTAGATTCATTCTTGAACTAGATGAGTGTATTCATGCAGTAGGACAGCGCTTCTGTTGCCTCAACTTTATCTCACTGCCAACACTACGATTGAAACCGGTTTTAACTTGAACAGAAACTGCGTCTGCTTCTTGATTTCTTTGGGTGGAGTCCACCTTCCCTTTGTGTTGATCAAGGAATTACGAACATGTATTAATGTATTTAGGAACTGACGCCTCGTTTCCACATACGTATGTTTTTCGTATCCGTGCTTCCGTAACTTTACGGAAGGAGTCGCTAGAGTTTTACGTACGGACATGAATTTATTTACGGACAAAAGATGTCCGATTTGGGGACTCATCTCGGACTAAGACTCACAGAGTTACCCTCCTCTGGAGCCTCAGGAAGACCTCCAGACCTGGGGCCACCAACTGCACCATTCAGTCCGATTTGGGGACTCATCTCGGACTCAGAAGCAAAGTGGTCCCGCTCCCCTGGATGATTCTCAGGACCTCCAGACCGTTGGCAACCAACCTCACCGCTCAGTCCGATTACGGGACCCATTTCGGACTCAGACGCGACGTTGTCCCGGCCGTTTTTAGGAGACCGGTGTTGTGTCGAGATCGGTTTCCCCGTCGAGATGTGTTTCCCCTTGTATTGTAGATTTCTATCAATAAAAAATATTATTTTTGTGAGAGACTTATCATTTTGAATGTTATGGACTTTTGGAAGGAAGTGTCACTAAATTTGACCATTTAGAACAGGGGGAACGCATCCTGACAGCTTGGAATATTACTGTCAGGATGCGTTCCCCCTGTTCTAAATGGTCAAATTTAGTGATATCAGCCTGAAAATCACAGCACTTATCTGTTGTGGGGAAATAAGTCAGCAGTATGAATTTCAAAGATGTGTGAGCCTCCTTTCCTATGGAACAGAGGGGGAACGGTATCTGACAGTAATATTCCAAGCTGTCAGGATGCGGGCCCTGTTCTAAATGGTCAAATTGAGTGATATCAGCCTGAAAATCACAGCACTTATCTGTTGTGGGGAAATAAGTCAGCAGTATGAATTTCAAAGATGTGTGAGCCTCCTTTCCTATGGAACAGAGTGGGAACAGTATCTGACAGTATTATGAATGAGCACCTTCCAAAAGTCCATAACATTCAATATGAAAAGTCTCTCACAAAAATAATATTTTTTATCGATAGAAATCTACAATACAACATCTTCAGATAAAACTCGCTAAAGAAAGTCAGTTTTAAACCTTAGCTCTCTCCAAAGTGCCTCTGTGGTACGAGCACAGCAGCTCGTGGGCGAGCTTTTTGTGTACGCGCGCTTCCTTCGCTCTTCGGGTAATTTCGGACGGGGGCGTGGACTAGGGGAAACACATCTCGACGGGGAAACCGATCTCGACACAACACCGGTACTTTCGAACATGAGGATCGACATAGAGATAAAAACAAAACCAACCAGGCTTGGAAAGAGATCTGCGAGGAGTTTGGCCTGCCAGGTAGGCCTACTTACATGTTTTGTGAAGAACATAAAAACTTTCATACGGTATCTCCGTAAAACGACGGAGAAAGTTAAATGTTTTGAACGTATATTACGGACATACCGGACAGAAATTTTACGGAGGGGAGGAGTCTCGGAGGAAAAACGGACATTACGGAGAATCACATAGGAATGAATGGACTTTCGGTCGGAGACGGTTGGATCGCATACGAGAATGTACGTATGTGGAAACGAGGCGTTAAACATAGCCTAAATGATTTTATGGATACACTTGTTGCTCCTACACAACTAATTGTCTCTGCCATTTATTTCCGTTTGCACAACACTGTAGTTCAGGAAAGTCAGGTGATATAGGCCCTGTTGGGATATAGGTAAAAGCACCCATTGAACAATTAAATTACATAACCTAATCAAAACATCAGAACCCTAAGCGTGTCCAAAAATCCAAAATGTAAGTGTGATAAGAATATAACTAAGCTATAAAGCTGTCCGTTTTAGATATGTGTGCCCATTCAGGGAAGCTTCCAGCAGATTAATGTTGGCAAGGAACGGCCTGTAAATCTGTGTGAACTCTTTCGTGATATTCACATAAAAACGCAGTTTGACGTTGTCAGCATAAAGGCGTTTTCTAACATTCCTCCATGGTGAGATCATCATAGAGATCCAGTTCTTTAATGAATCCATTGACCAGTGGTGGTTAAGGGTAATTTGTTCAATCATTGTCCAAATAGTCATCTTAGGTTTTAAGCATAACTTGCCCTGTGGCCGGCTGTGGTACTGCAACACATTGCCAGTAAACCTGTTCTACGTAGTGACCCAGTAGAAAAGCACAGTACTCTTAAGCTATTTAATCATAAACTGATCAGGTTGGGAATATACCGTTAATATTATAGAACTTTTAAGCATTGTGTTAGATAACTCACCCAAAGATTGAAACAATAATTTGTGGACAAGACGGTGCAATTTAATGGACAGCTTTTGTAATGTTCCTTCCAAAGGAGCAAAGGGACCGTGTCCAACAGACATGGAAGACAATGATCCAGGAGAAGAGTTGAGACTGATCCTGATTGGAAAGACGGGATCTGGGAAGAGCGCCTCAGGGAACACCATCCTGGGCAAACATCACTTCCAGTCCGGGTGTCATGCAGGCTCTGTTACCAAAGTCTGCCAGCTGAGGACCTCTGACTACCATGTGGAGGAGGAGGCGGGGGAGAAGAGGAAGATGAGGAAGAAGGTGGTGGTGGTGGACATGCCAGGTTTTGGAGACACACACCTGAGCAAGGAGCAGATCATCACGGAGGTCAGCCAATGCATGGCCCTGACGGCCCCCGGCCCACACGCCTTCCTCCTGGTGGTCCCGCTGGGACGCTACACAGAGGAGGAGAACATGGCCGTCACTATGATGGCTGATGTATTTGATGAAGCGGCGGTTCGCAACCACACGGTGGTGCTGTTCACTAGGGGAGATGACCTTGATGAGCCAATAGAGCAGTACCTGGGCAGTGACAGCACCCCTGCTAGGCTCAAGGCTTTGCTTGACAGGTGTGGGGGCAGGTACCACGTTCTCAACAACCGGGACACCAGCGATGTGCAGCAAGTTCACGAGCTGCTGGGAAAGGTTGAGCAAGTTGTGAAGGACAACGGTGGAGGGTGTTACACCAACACCACTTACCTGGAGGTAGAGGCAATAATCAGGAAGGAGGAAGACAGGGTAAGGAGGGAGGAGGAGGAGGAGGAGGAGGACCGTTTAAGGAGGGCGGAGGAGGAAAGGTTAAGTTTGGAGGAGGTTGAAAGATTGAGGAGGGAAGAAGCCGATTGGTTGAGGAGGGAGGAGGAGGACAAGTTAAGGAGGGAGGAGGATGACACGTTAAGATGGGAGGAAGTTGACGGATTAAGAAGGGAGGAAGTCGATTGGTTGAAGAGAGAGGAAGAGGACAGGTTGAGGAGGGAGGAAGAGGACAGGGTAAGGAGGGAGAGGGCACCAGCAGAGAGAGGTTTCAATAGAAGCCCACAGGCTCCACAATCCTCCAGCAGGGGGCGACGCAGAGAGTTGTTTCTCTCCCCCAGCTTGATGCAGACAGTGAGGAAGGTGGTGGCGGCGGGGCTCACTGGCCTGGCGGTGGGGGCTTTGTGTGGGGCCGCTGCCCCCCTTGCAGCTGGACTAGGATCTGCCGTTGCTGTGGGGAGCACATTGGCCTTTAGTTCAGCTAATATAGCCACTGGGGCCGCTGTCGGAGGGCTTGTGGGAGGCGGCATGGGCTTAGTGAGTGGGCGAAAAGCTGACAGTCCTTTGTAAGCAGCTGAGCAACCCTGCGCCAGGTGGGCAGCACGGGGGTCCGGGTTGTGGGGGTGGCTGCAGGGTTGGGAGCTGCAAGACCTCTGGCTGCAGGAACTGCAGGGGGGGTCTCAGCTTTGGATGCAGGAGCTGCAGAGAGTTTGTCAGCTCTGGCTCAAGGGGTTGATGCAAAAACTGTAGTTGGTGCATTGGCAAACATAAAACTATCCGGAAATATAAAAACAGGTGAATTTAAATTGAATTAATAAGCTGCTCTGCCAGGTCATGCCGTAACTAGAAGTGACACAATCTGTTCTCTGTGCCTGGCGCTGTAGTACTTTACAAGCAGTACTACATGAATACATTAAAGTCAATTCACACCATTGCAGAACGGAAATCCAGATTTTTCATATGCTTCCCAAATACCACGACCGCTTCACATACACCACCTTTACCTTTACCTGTTTTATGTATATCAGGGTCGTTTGGATCTTGATACATTTTGTATTTTGTATAATGGGGCACTCGTCTGGGTGAAAAGCGGGGGCAGAACTGCAGTAGGCTCTTGGGCCATAAGGGAAGCAGACATCCGACTAGGGGTTAAGGGGCCTGGATGAGCGGCTGAACACCTTCTCTCTCTCCTCTTGCTTTACTTATCTTTATGTTCCTATTGTTCACTCCACTTCGAGATGTGCCTGATCATTGTATTATGTTAGCATGGTTCAGAAAATAAAGGTATTGGGAAGGATTTTAGACTTAACATCAGATGGGTTGTTGGTTTTACAGTTGATTTAATTCTGCATAAAACTGGCTTCATGAATGTTTTTATTGTCATGATTTATTCACTGCAAAATAATCATTAAGGATGTATTGATTTCACAATCATATAAATGACTTGTATATTTTCAATCAATAAACAAATGATATCCTGAACTGACTGATATCCTGAACTGACTGTTAATTTTTGAGAGAGATTTTAGATTCTGATGTGTAGTGTGTTCGTGCAGCAGCCTACGCTGCTGTTGTCATTACCAAAGCTCGCTGCCAACACTTTGTGAAGAAAAATTGATTTGAACCTAAACTGAAACTGCGTGCTCCTCTTGATTTAATTGGGAGGAGTCCACCTGAAGTTGCCCCGATGTAGTAGTTTGATGGTAGCAGTTGTGCTGTGTAGAGGGTAAAAGATACGTACAAAAATGTATGTAGTAACACTATTTGTATAATATGCCTCCAACAAATAATTGTGGGCACTTTGTATAGGCCTATTTAAAAAAAATGGGACGTTATAGTAACGTTATTTGTTTTTTATAGGTTCCCCACAAATAATTGTGTGCAAAAGAAAATGGGACCCTGATTTGTATCTCCATAATTTGGGCCAATCATATGCAGTGGCATCTGGAAAGAAGCTGGATCTACTGCATTCTGGTGATATTAATAGGACACACAATTCAAAACACAAGTGCAGGCATAAAGCGCTGCACGTAACAATAGGCCTACTGAACCAAAACTTGTTGAGCGAAAAGGTAGGTACTTTTTGACGATTAGCCTACAGATTAATTTCGTTGTTTAGATTCCTTCTTAAACTACTCTTTGGTGATTCGTTTTTTGGCAGTCCGATGCCGTTGTCTCAATTTAATCCCAATATCAACACTTTGAAATTTTCGATTTTTACTTCAACAGAAGCTGCGTTGGCCTGTGATTTCTCCGGGTGGAGGCTACTGAAAAGATAAAAGAACGGAAAATAAATATACAGAAAGTTACACTCATTATTGAGGCAGGTAAGTTGAATTTCTCTTCAGACGCTCAGTAACACTTATACATTTTTCATTGTTGATATGAACATTTTAAAAAAGATGAAACGGTGAGACGGTTTTGAGACAGTTTTCCACCACCAAGACACATCTTTTTCAGGATTGATTGGAAGCAGAATAAAATCATAAAATCGATCCAAGGTGTACACACACTTTCACGCATGTTGTCTTTAGGTGCTTATTTTAATCCATGGATTAGCAAAATTGTTCATGTATGGACTTATAAACACCATAGATTGCATTGCCCTCTAAGATCTTTTCCCCTAACTTCATAAACGGAACATTTCTGAAGTCGGGGAAAATACCGTATATATTTTAGGATAAATTAAAAATGTGTTAGATAAGTCACCCAAAGCCGAAAAGGCATTTTGTGTTTGTATGACCTGGTGTGGAGGAGGTGCCGTCATACCTTTCCTTGAACGTAGCCTAATGTCTAATTACATGCACACGCACATGCACATAAAGACGCACACAAGCATTTTCAACCCGTAGGTTTAAAAACAAATCTATTTATACACTGTAACCGAAACTTAACAAGACTGGTGTGTGGTTTGGTGAAACTAGCTCGTGTCCATAATAGATGACCTACGTGGTTTAGATTCATTCTTGAGCTAGATGAGTGTATTCATGCAGTAGACAGCGCTTTTGTTGTCTCAATTTTATCTCACTGTCAACACTATGATTGAAACCGGTTTTAACTAGAACCGCAACTGCGTGTGCGTCTTGATTTCTTTGGGTGGAGTCCACCTTCCCTTTGTGTTGATCAATGAATTACGAACATGTATAAATGTATTTAGGAACTTAAACATACCATAGCCTAAATGATTTTATGGATACCCTTGTTGCTCCTACACAACTAATTGTCTCTGCCATTTATTTCCGTTTGCACAACACTGTAGTTCAGGAAAGTCAGGTGCATATAGGCCCTGTTGGGATATAGGTAAAAGCACCCATTCAATTACATAATCAAAACATCAGAACCCTAAGTGTGTCCAAAAATCCAAAACGTAGGCTTAAGTGTGATAAGAATATAACTAGGCTATAAAACTGTCCGTTTTAGATATGTGTGCCCATTCAGGGCAGCTTCCAGCAGTTTAATGTTGGCAAGGAACGGCCTGTAAATTTGTTTGCACTCTTTCGTGATATTCACATAAAAACGCAGTTTGACGTTGTCAACATAAAGGCGTTTTCTAACATTCCTCCATGGTGAGATCATCATAGAGATCCAGTTATTTTAATGAATCCATTGACCAGTGGTGGTTAAGGGTCATTTGTTCAATCATTGGCCAAACCTAAGTCATCTTAGGTTTTAGGCATAACTTGCCCTGTGGCCGGCTGTGGTACTGCAAAACATTGCCAGTAAACCTGTTCTACGTAGAGACGCAGTAGAAAAGCACAGTACTCTTAAGCTATTTAATAATAAACTGAACATTTCTCAGGTTGGGAATATACCGTTAATATTATATAACTATTAAGCATTGTGTTAGATAACTCACCCAAATATTGAAACAATAATTTGTGGACAAGACGTTGCAATTTAATGGACAGCTTGTGTAATGTTCCACCCAAAGGAGCAAAGAGACCGTGTCCAACAGACATGGAAGAGAATGATCCAGGAGAGGAGGTGAGACTGATCCTGATTGGAAAGACGGGATCTGGGAAGAGCGCCTCAGGGAACACCATCCTGGGCAAACGACACTTCCAGTCCGGGTGTCATGCAGGCTCTGTAACCAAAGACTGCCAGCTGGGGACCTCTGACTACCATGTGGAGGAGGAGGCGGGGGGGAAGAGGAGGATGAGGAAGAAGGTGGTGGTGGTGGACATGCCAGGTTTTGGAGACACACACCTGAGCAAGGAGCAGATCATCACGGAGGTCAGCCAATGCATGGCCCTGACGGCCCCCGGCCCACACGCCTTCCTCCTGGTGGTCCCGCTGGGACGCTACACAGAGGAGGAGAACATGGCCGTCACTATGATGGCTGAAGTATTTGGTGAAGCGGCGGTTCGCAACCACACGGTGGTGCTGTTCACCAGGGGAGATGACCTAGAGGAGCCAATAGAGCAGTACCTGGGCACCGACAGCGCCCCTGCTAGGCTCAAGGCTGTGCTTGACAGGTGTGGGGGCAGGTACCACGTTCTCAACAACCGGGACCCCAGCGATGAGCAGCAAGTTCACGAGCTGCTGGGAAAGGTGGAGCAAGTTGTGAAGGACAACGGTGGAGGGTGTTACACCAACACCACTTACCTGGAGGTAGAGGCAATAATCAGGGAGGAGGAAGACAGGGTAAGGAGGGAGGAGGAGGACCGTTTAAGGAGGGCGGAGGAGGAAAGGTTAAGTTTGGAGGAGGTTGAAAGATTGAGGAGGGAGGAAGCCGATTGGTTGAGGAGGGAGGAGGAGGACAAGTTAAGGAGGGAGGAGGATGACACGTTAAGATGGGAGGAAGTTGACGGATTAAGAAGGGAGGAAGTTGATTGGTTGAGGAGAGAGGAAGAGGACAGGTTGAGGAGGGAGGACGAGGACAGGGTCAGGAGGGAGAGGGCACCAGCAGAGAGAGGTTTCAGTAGAAGCCCACAGGCTCCACAATCCTCCAGCAGGGGGCGACGCAGAGGGGTGTTGCTCTCCCCCAGCCTGATGCAGACAGTGAGGAAGGTGGTGGCGGCGGGGCTCACTGGCCTGGCGGTGGGGGCTTTGTGTGGGGCCGCTGCCCCCCTTGCAGCTGGACTAGGATCTGCCGTTGCTGTGGGGAGCACATTAGCATTTAGTTCAGCTAATATGGCCGCTGGGGCCGCTCTTGGAGGGCTTGTGGGAGGCGGCATGGGCTTAGTGAGTGGGCGAGAAGCTGACAGTCCTTTGCAAGCAGCTGAGCAAACCCTGCGCCAGGTGGGCAGCATGGGGGTCCGGGTTGTGCGGGTGGCTGCAGGGTTGGGAGCTGGAAGGCCTCTGGATGCAGGAACTGCAGGGGGGGTGTCAGCCTTGGCTGCGGGAGCTGCAGAGGGTTTGTCAGCTCTGGCTCAAGGGGTCGATGCAAAAACTGTAGTTGGTGCATTGGCAAACATAAAACTATCCGGGAATATAAAAACAGGTGAATTTAAATGTAATTAATAAGCTGCTCTGCCATGTCATGCCGTAACAGTGACACAATCTTTTCTCAGTGCCTGGCGCTGTAGTACTTTACAAGCAGAACTACATGAATACATTAAAGTCAATTCACACCATTGCAGAACGGAAATCCAGATTTTTCCAATGCTTCCCCAATACCACGACCGCTTCACATCCACCACCTTTACCTTTACCTGTTTTATGTATATCAGGGTCGTTGGGATCTTGATACATTTTGTATTTTGTATATTGGGGCCCTCGGTCTGGGTGAAAAGCGGGGGCAATACTGCAGTAGGCTCTTGGGCCATAAGGGAAGCAGGCATCCGACTAGGAGTTAAGGGGTACGGGGCCTGGAGGAGCGGCTGGATACCATGTCTCTCCCCTGTTGCTTTACTTATCTTTATGTTCCTAGTGTTCACTTCACTTGGACATGTGCCTGATCATTTTATTTAGAAGTTTATTGAGCAGGGACAAATACATTGTACATTGTCTCATCTCATCGTCATCCGCTTATCCGGGGTCAGGTCGCGGGGGGAGCAGCTCAAGCAGGGGGCCCCAGACTTCCCTTTCCCGGGCCACATTGACCAGCTCTGACGGGGGGATCCCGAGGCGTTCCCAGGCCAGTGTTGAGATATAATCTCTCCACCTAGTCCTGGGTCTTCCCCGAGGTCTCCTCCCCACTCGACGTGCCTGAAACACCTCCCAAGGGAGGCGCCCAGTGGGCATCCTTGCCAGATGCCCGAACCACCTCATTGTACATTGTTTAATATAAAATATAAAATAGATGCCATGCATACAGGTTACTAGTCAAGACAAACCCCTGTCCCTGATCATTGTATTAAGTTAGCTTGGTTCGGAAAATAAAGGTATTTGGATGAATTTTAGACTTAACATCAGATGGGTTGAGGGTTTTACAGTTGATTTAATTCTGCATAAAACTGGCTTCATGTATGTATGTTTTATGTCATGATTTATTCACTGGAAAATAATCAATTAAGGATGTATTGATTTCACAATCATATAAATGACTTGTATATTTGAAATCAATAAACAAATGATATCCTGAACTGACTGGTTAATTTTTGAGAGAGATTTTTTAGATTCTGATGTGTAGTGTGTTCGTGCAGCAGCCTACGCTGCGTGGTCCTCTTGATATAATTGGGAGGAGTCCACCTGAAGTTGCCCCGTTGTAGTAGTTTGATGGTAGCAGTTGTGCTGTGTAGAGGGTACAAGATACGTACAAAAATGTATGTAGTAACACTATGTGTATTTTATATGCTCCCAACAAATAATTGTTAAATGCTTAATTTGAGAAACAAAAAGCAGTGAAATGGGGATTGCGGCTGCAACTCCCAGCTGTGCAAAGTTTAATAGTAATTGAAAAGTAAGAAGATTGGATTAAATAAATAAAATAAAATAACAAGTTTATGAAGAGGGGAGAATTATGCATTCATTGTCCATATGGCTTGGGGGAAAAAACTTCTTCTCAGTCTTTCTGTTCTGGCCTTTTGAGAACGAAGCCTCTTTCCAGAGGGCAACCATTTCAACATTATATGGCATGGGTGATGACAGTCCTTTAAAATTGTATTTGCCCTTGACAGGCAACGCCTAGTGTAGATGTCCTGAAGTCCAGGGAGTGCAGTATTGGTGATTTTCTCTGCACACCTGATGACTCTATGCAAGGCCTTCTTATCCTGAGAGTTGTTATTTCCGTACCAGGTTGTGATATTTCCAGAAATAACAGACTCTATTGTTGCTGAGTAGAATGTTTTCTGCAGCTCTCTGGATATTCTGAATTTGTTCAGCTTTCTAAGATGGTACAGACGGTGTCTTGCTTTTTTCACCAGGTTGGAGATGTGTGATGTCCATGAATGGTCTTTAGAGATGACTACTCCCAGATATTAAAAGTGACTCACTGTCTCCACCAGGGCACCATGGATGTTCAGTGGTGTGTGATGTAGCCTCTGCTTGTCCCTTCTGAAGTCAACCACCAATTCATTTGTTTTGGCAATGTTTAGTTCAAGGCAGTTGTCATTGCACCATGAGGTCAGCATCTTAATTTCATTTAGGTAGGCTGTAACATCGTTGTTTGAGATGAGTCCAATCACTACTGTATCATCCGCAAATTTGACAATCGAGTTTGAGTTGTAATTGGCTGTACAATCATGGGTGTATAGGGAATAAAGCAGGGGGCTTAGAACACATCCTTGGGGGGCACCAATGTTGAGAGTGACAGTATTTGACATGCAGCTTCCAATCTTCACCGCCTGTGGCCTGTCCGTCAAAAAGCTGAGAACCCAGGAGCAGAGAGATGTATTAAGACCTAGATGTTTGAGTTTGGTGACTAAAATATTTGGCACAATGGTGTTAAAGTCCGAGCTATAGTCAATGAACAGCAGGCGTGCGTAATTCCCCTTCCCTTCGTCCAGGTGGGAGAGAGTGGTGTGTAGGACATGGGATATGGCATCATCAGTACTTCTTTTGGGTCGATAGGCAAACTGAGGGGGGTTCTAATTAGCCAGGTGTTGATGAACATGTAAAATCTTTTACCAATCTCTCAAAACATTTCATCACCACTGACGTCAAGGCTATAGGGCGGTAATCATTTAAGCTGGCTGGGTTGGACTTCTTGGGCACAGGAATAATGGTGGATATTTTTAGGCACCTAGGAACTACAGAGTGGGCTCGAGACAAGTCTAAGTGCTCTTCATGCTCAGAGACGGAGATTGACTGGTCTTCAGGCAGATCGCACGTAGCACCGTTGTTAAAACTGGCTGCAGGGCTAGCCACGGCCACACCAAACGCGTTACTCGCGTTAGGGGCGTCAAAATTCGGCATTTTTGCATAGGGAACCATTGGTATAGGCGCGTAGACGCGTTACATGCGATGAAGCGTCGCGTTAGGGGCGTAAAGGCGGCTGCATGCTTCAGCGTTGGTGTTACGTTGTTGCGCAAAATTTACTCAAAGCAATTCATGCTCCCTTTTAGGTTGCGCGTGTTGCGCGTGTTGCCAAGCAATTTACCGCCAGAACAGTAGGTGGAGTAATATGTGGAGTAAAGTTTTTCGTTGAAGACGACCTCGAGAATGACGTCTTTGTCTGTGGGAGTCGTTGGTTTGTTTATGTGCCAGATCGTGTTCTCCCCATACACAGTGAATGATGGCAACAGACAGAGGAACAGGGGTGATGAAGTTGTTGATCATTGGGGTTGTATAAATGTGCATATCTCTCTACATTTTAAAACGACATAATGTGTTGGCAGCAAAGTTAACTTCACTTCACGTTAATGCTTTTGTATATGAGCCTGCCGGGTTCCATTCTATCAAACCGCGGTATGAAAACAGGAAATGTGATACTCCAGACAGGAAGTAGTAACCAGACCAGCAGACCAATCACAGCCTTGCAGGCTGCGCGGCTCGCGTAAAAGCTTACGTAAAAAATGACGCAAGTCTAGAAAAATCGCCCGACGCACGCAAGACGTGAGAAGTCGCGCAATGGGTGCGCAAGGGCGCGCAAGGGCCTCTTGCGCTTGCGCTTACGCTTACGTAACTGAGCATAAATCGGCCTTTACGCGCGTCAGACGCACGTAATTACGCACGTAAACGCAGTAAAGGCGGCTGCATGCTTCAGCGTTGGTGTTACGTTGTTGCGCAAAATTTACTCAAAGCAATTCATGCTCCCTTTTAGGTTGCGCGTGTTGCCAAGCAATTTACCGCCAGAACAGTAGGTGGAGTAATATGTGGAGTAAAGTTTTTCGTTGAAGACGACCTCGAGAATGACGTCTTTGTCTGTGGGAGTCGTTGGTTTGTTTATGTGCCAAAGTTTGATGACCTCCTTTCGCGAGTCATCCGATATCTTCCCGACTCTCACCAAAACCGGCCCTTGTCAGGGAGCAGCTGGCAGATTATGTTTTGTCAGATGCTGGCGTGTTTCCCCACCAGTACAATGTGCTACGATTGGGTATGCGCACTGACCAATAAATATATATACATTGGTCACTTGGAAGCATGACTTTTGATTCATTAGTTATCATGTTACACAAAGCCTACCTAATTTGGTTTACGTCAAACTCATTAATTCATATCCATATAAAATGTTTATACAACAGCTACTGCCTTGACAGATGAATGAATTATTTAAGTGTAGGCCTATAGCCAAAGGCTTTAAGCTATAGCGCATAATGTCCACATAAATTATATGGTAGGCAGCATTATTAGAGAAAAGGGGTTTATTTATCAAATACAGAAAATAGTCCCACCATACACGCACACATTTTTCATTCACTACACACTCACGCTTTCAAATTTCATTCACTCAAAGAGGCTACTGAACTTATGTTTCACACAGAACATGAACACTTATGTTTCACATAGAACGTGAACACAAAACATTACGTAATTAATTCAAATAGGCTAACACTAAAACAAATAAGGCCAGTAGGCCTAATAGAACGAATATCGGGTGACAAGATCATTAAAATGGCTCACAATCCCGCATCAGCTGTTTGATGTCGCGCATCAAAATAGCACTTTGCCCCTGTGGAAGGGTTCGCATGTGCCAGATCGTGTGGTAGGTGGCGGTATGAAAACAGGAAATGTGATACTCCAGACAGGAAGTAGTAACCAGACGAGCAGACCAATCACAGCCTTGCAGGCTGCGCGGCTCGCGTAAAAGCTAACGTAAAAAATGACGCAAGTCTAGAAAAATCGCCCGACGCACGCAAGACGTGAGAAGTCGCGCAAGGGGTGCGCAAGGGCGCGCAAGGGCCTCTTGCGCTTGCGCTTACGCTTACGTAACTGAGCATAAATCGGCCTTAACGCGCCCAACGCGCCAACGCCCGGAGTTCAGAAATCTGAACTTTCAACGCTCCAACGCGTGACGCTTGGCCGCGATAGCCAATCAGCGTTGAGCTTGACCCGACGTCACTGGCAGAGAGTAGTGAGCTTGGACAGAAGCATACGGCCGTCATCTTTCTTTATTCTGGGTGGAAATAGTAACATAGTTACGCTATTAAATGCGAAACATTTTTAGCGAGAAATGTGCATTTATATATATATATTTATATCAGAGATTATTTAATCTAACCCGATCTAAGCTCTATCACCCAAACACGGCGGCGTTTGTGTTTCCTACCTCGGACTCCAGCGCAGCCACGGCCGACAACTATCTTTATTCTGGGTGGAAATAGTAACATAGTTACGCCATTAAATGCGTTTATGGAAACATTTTTAGCGAGAAATGTGCATTTTACTTTCATAATGTTCGCTCGGTGAATGTGAAGCATGTTTGGTTTGATAGTTATGACGGAGAGGGAACGCTCCGTTCACTTGCATGGACAGAGTCTCTGGATGCTAAGCAACCTCAACGTCTTGGCGGACTATTTCTCTCCTGATCAACACTACGAATGCTGGAAACACACCAGACACACCATGTGAAGTTATTCAACCCGATTATTGTTATTTATATCAGAGATTATTTAATCTAACCCGATCTAAGCTCTATCACCCAAACACGGCGGCGTTTGTGTTTCCTACCTCGGACTCCAGCGCAGCCACGGCCGACAACTATCTTTATTCTGGGTGGAAATAGTAACATAGTTACGCCATTAAATGCGTTTATGGAAACATTTTTAGCGAGAAATGTGCATTTTACTTTCATAATGTTCGCTCGGTGAATGTGAAGCATGTTTGGTTTGATAGTTATGACGGAGAGGGAACGCTCCGTTCACTTGCATGGACAGAGTCTCTGGATGCTAAGCAACCTCAACGTCTTGGCGGACTATTTCTCTCCTGATCAACACTACGAATGCTGGAAACACACCAGACACACCATGTGAAGTTATTCAACCCGATTATTGTTATTTATATCAGAGATTATTTAATCTAACCCGATCTAAACTCTATCACCCAAACACGACGGCGTTTGTGTTTCCTACCTCGGACTCCAGCGCAGCCACGGCCGACAACTATCTTTATTCTGGGTGGAAATAGTAACATAGTTACGCCATTAAATGCGTTTATGGAAACATTTTTAGCGAGAAATGTGCATTTTACTTTCATAATGGACATGGACTCATCTAGCTGCGTTGACGCGTTGGAAGCGTTGAACCGAGTAACCACCACACAATGATCAAGCGTCAGGTTAGGCGCGTTTCTCGCGTTATCCAACGCGAGTAACGCGTTTGGTGTGGCCGCACCCATGTAAAAACGGACAAAGGGGCCGGGGGAAGACCAATGCGCAGCCGCGCAGATGTCTTCCACCGAAACGCCTCTGAGTAAAGCCGTTGAAACGGCCACGCCCCGTGTCGAGTGAGCTTTAACGCCCAATGGTGGCGCTAAGCCCTGCCGAGCGTAGGCTAAGCAAACACCCTCACATACCCAGCGAGAAAACTGCTGCTTAGAGAGAGCGCGGCCCCTGCTAGCGTCGCTATAACACACAATCAACTGTTGTGTTCAGCGGAACGCGGCCGAACGTACATAGCCAGCGCCCGTACCGGGCACAGGAGATGCAACTCTGCCTCCGCCTCACTAAAATGAGGCAGGGGGTGAAAAGCCTTAAGCACAATATCTCTCGACCGGAAATAAATATTAATGTTCTTAGGGAGGAACGCAGGATTAGCGCAAAGGAGCTGTCCGCTTTAGCAACAAGCAACTCGGGCTGACAGACAGAGCGGTCAGCTCACAGGCCTGCTTGGTAGAAACCAAAGCCAATTTAGAGCGCCTTTTGGACAGGGCATCCAAAGGGGACTGAGCCAGACCAACAATATCAGGGACAGTCTCTCCTGTCTGACCCCTTCCAGAAGAGGAAGGGTCAGCTGGAGCGGAGGAAACGCATACAAGAGAACCCACGGCCAAGGTGTGTGCACCAACGCATCCACCCCCAACGGGGAAAGATCCGGAGGGTTGAGAGAGAACCAGCACCTGCAGTGTGTGTTCTCCCTGCAAGTGAACAGGTCTACCTGAGCCGTCCCGAACCTCTGCCAGATCAGTCTGACAATGTCGGGATGTAACTGCCACAAGTCGCGGCGGGGACCGCCGCGAGACATGAGGTCCGCCCCAAAGCTCTGGGCGCCCGCGATATGCAGGGCTCTCAAACTGAGGAGATACTGATGAGCCCAAAGCCAGAGCTCGACCGCCTTTTGGAGAAGAGCAGTGGAGGGTACTCCCCCCTGTTTGTATATGTACGCCGCCGCTGACACACTGTCTGTCCTGATCAGAACATGGCGGCAGCGTTCAAGGTGAAAGAAATGCAACAGCACTTTCCTCACAGCGACGAGTTCCAGCACATTTATGTGGACTGTAGGGGACGTGCGCCACTCGCCTCCCACTGAGTGAGAGAGGCACGTTCCTCCCCAACCCGTCAACGAGGCGTCCGTGAAGACCACTACATAGGACGTCACTCTGCCCAGGGGAACACCCCTGAGGAGGGCGGGGGGGTTTCCCCAATATTACAGGTCTGGTAACACCGAACGGGGTAGGAGGAACACCCTGAGCTTGTGATGCACGGGGTCCAACCATTGGCGAGCAAACCAACGCTGGAGTCTGTGCATAAAGAGCAGACCCAGGGGAATCACGGGATGGGCGGCTGCCGTCAGCCCTAACAGGCGCATGGTGGACAGCGCGGTCACGTTTCTGAGAACGCGAAAGCGGGAGAGTGCAGACAGGATGGCGTCTCACCGAGGAGGCGAGAGCAACGCTGTCATGGCGGCTGAGTCTACGCAAAGCCCCAAGTAGACTATCTGCCGGCCGGGGAGCGGGAAGCTCTTCTCCCAATTGATGGCAAAACCCAGGAAAGAGGGATGGTTTATCATGGTGTCCCTTCTCGCAGCTTCCTTCGAGTTGCTCAGAATAAGTAGGTCGTCGAGGTAGAAGAGAACCCTCATTCCCTGACGCCTGAGCGGTCCCAACGCCGTCTTCACACACTTTGAGAAGGTGCGCGGGGCCAGGGAGTAGCCGAATGGCAGGCACTGCACTGGTACTCGTACGCCACCCCCATAAAGACAAAACTGAGAAACTTCCTGTGCGCATGCCGAACAGGGACGTGGAAGTAAGCATCCTTGAGATCCAGGGATGTGAACCAGTCGAAGTTTAATCTAATCAAATCGAATGACTTGATTCAAAAGGAGGCACATGAAGTTAACGGTCAGGAAAACCAGCTGCGTGAAGAAGATATTGTGTTTGTTACAGCGGGCTGTCTGTGTGAAATGTCACAATAAAGCTGGTGTTCTGGAAAGGGCTCCAAAAAAAAAAAAGTACTTGAACCAATGTTAAAATGCTAACGTTTTTTTTTTCAATAGACATATTTTTGTTTTTGTGTGAAAAAAAAAGGGTGGGGGGTGGCACCCCTAAAGCTCTGACCCTAGTATTGCCCCTGCTACGGAGTATGTTTTGGACATTGTCAAAGACGAACACATTTTTTAGATAACAACATTTCTTATGGTACGGCCACACCAACCGCGTTGCTCGCGTTAAGGCCTCCACACACCGGCGCCGCAGCGCAGCTTCGCGCATTTTACGCGCGTCAAAAGCCGCCCCTAGCACCAACAGGAGGCGGCGCGACGGCCGCGCTGCAGCCTAGAAGCAGGAAGTCACCTGTCCATCAACCGCAGCAAAGAGACGGAACGCAATGGATGAGTAGCCTATTGTAGCCTAGTTTATTTATTTTCCATCTTTTTGGCTGAATAATTTGAAAAATTTATAATCTGCGCAGTGAAAGTATGTTTTCAAGCATCAGATCAACTTAGTTTGTAGGGCACTTTATCGTTTTATTTACTGTCATTTCTTATTTATTTTATATTTTGCCATTATTCATCTACTGCATCAACAATCTCAATAACTGCAGGACCTTCTATTAAGCCTTTTTGGTATATAGTGCAGTCACCTTTTAAGGCCAATTGTTATTGTGTGTATTTATTGTATTGAGCTCCTGGATGGCTTTATTGATCCCCATTGGGACCAATACAGTATCTATCTATCTATCTATCTATCTATCTATCTATCTATCTATCTATCTATCTATCTATCTATCTATCTATCTATCTATCTATCCTTAACATAGCCACACATTTACATGTGCAGCCAGTATTTATCCATTTTAATTGAGCAAGCTCTTTTACATTTTATTGAGTTTTTTTTATTTCAACAGAATAAATAACTGTTGCCAGACAGAGGGGGGCTGCCCTTCTTCTCCTGCGCTGTAGGCGGGCAAGGAGAAGACGAAGGGTTTGGGTGCACCCCATCAATGAACAGAGACAAGAACAGGGGGTATGCCACAATCTGGTCCAGGAGCTCCTTGCAGATCCTGAGAGGCACGCCAATATTTCAATTCGCCACTCAGTGTGAAATGGCAGAACCATATGGTGCAGCCTATATAATGACCTATAATCTAGTTATTATCCCTCTCTGGTATACTCTTTTGCATATATATATATATACTTTTTTTTTATCCCTCGGGATAAATACAGTGATGTTATTGCTGTGCTGGATTCAGTAGCCAGTGTATTTTATTTGAGTGCTCGAGACACTTTAATACATGATCTGATACCAGAGAGACAGTTAATACATGACAATGCATTTTTGAGCTTTGCCTGTGTTTTCTTTTACTTATCTATTTTATTGTATGAGAATGTTTCTATGTGAAGCACTTTGAGTCTGCTTCATGTATTAAAAGTGCTATAAGAATGAAGTTGCCTTGCCTTAAATAAAAAAATAGTAATCTGGTTTCTACCTACATGGTGTGATTATATGTGACTTGATTTTGTCTATTTCCCATTATGGTTAATGGTTTGGGTAGTCCACCATTGTTGATTTCTCACCTGAAGATCCAATCTCCAGAGCTATGGCTCGCCAGGCAATGACCTTTTTGGAGTTGTCTTTGTAATGACGGGAACTTTGGTCATACAATTCGACGTATTTTTCCACCTCGACGACCAGTCTCTCATCGTCCATTCTCGTAATTGTTTCTCACAAACGAAAGAGGGCGACATCCAGTGGTGAGGGGTAGATATGGAGGTGCCTACGGGACCCGGGATGTACAAACCAGATTTTACAAAGCGCTTTTTCAGGGGCGCCGACGCTCGGGAATAGAACATGGGCTCGAAGAGTAGTTGGGCGGCGCGGCGCGGAACGCTGCCGCGCAGCTAGTCGGCGCCGGTGTGGGCTAGTACACCCGGAATAATGGGGGCAGAGTTTTTGACGCGCCGCTGCGGCGCCGGTGTGTGGAGGCCTTTACGCGCCCGGTAGGAATGCACGCAGGGCAGAGGACGCAGCAATGAAGACACAGCAATTGAGATCAAGGTAAAACGCAGCTGCAGATTAAACCACAAGTACACACAGCAATGGAGCTTAAGACGTCACGTGACTTCTTGAGTTTAAAACCGTGTTAAACTCTAAAAAGTGGCTAAGCTAGCGACAAAGCAATTGCCCCTATGGGTTTTTTCATGACGACCAATGAAAAACAACAATGTTACCCCTTATTCTCATCTGATAAAAAACAGTGTTTTTTTCATGACGACCAATTAAAAACGACAGTGTTCCCCCTTTTTTTTTTTCATGATGACCAATAAAAAACAACAGTGTGGCACCTCATGTTTTATTCGATAAATAAACAACAGTGTTATCCCTTACGTTTTTTTTCATGACGACCAATAAAAAACGACAGATGCGACTACATCGGTACTGGACCCCTGAATATTTTTTCTTGACCAATCAGATCCCTCGAAAAAAACAAAAAGACCAATAAGATAAAAAAAAAAAAAAGACAAACTCAAACGCAACCTTGTTCTTGAAAGAATGACCAATACAAAATGTCCCCTTTAATAACTTTAATAACCACGAATAACGCCAGGTCAGACGGGGCGGCTGCTGCCCGCATCGCAGCACAGCTGCGGGGGGAACACCAGCGCCCTCTCCTGGGCGTAGCGCCGCCAGCGCTCCTCGTCACCCTCGTGGGTCAGGTACCTGCTTCCCATCCGCTGCTCAAACGCCCGCAGGTCACACCACAGCTGGAAGTCCTGGTTCACAGAGGACGCAATATTGATTGATAGATTGATTGCCATTTTTATTTTGAACCTGTAAAAAAAACTAACAGAAATTGTCATACAGAAAATAATCATGTTACACAAAATAGAAAGCATGATTAGATACGTTAATGACAAACACTTGCGGAGGGATTGGAATAACAACGTGTTCGAAAAGGAGTGGGAAGAAGTGCACACTTATTTAATCCCACCCCTTCTCCGTATTATTAAGAGATGGGTTTAAAGCCACACTTATCGTTGACGGGAACTTTTTTGTATCTTTGAATATTATTTCTTGTTCTCCCTTTTATATTTACTGTATTTGTAGTTCACACTGTCTTCAGTCCCCGGAGGGTTAAGACCTACTTGTGGGGCCAGAGGCATAATGCTGGATAACCCTATAGGCTGGTAGAGTCCAGCAGGCTGGTAGGCTGGTAGGCTGGTCTATCATCTCTATCTAAGCCACAATTGGTTTACTTTTGAAATGGCTTTTAATGTCAACATCACATCTGGCGGTTAAATAGAAGAGAAGAGGGAAATGAGAAAGATTGAGGCCTAGAGTTTATGATTACCTACACTTCTGTGTGTGTGTGTGTGTGTGTGTGTGTGTGTGTGTGTGTGTGTGTGTGTGTGTGTGTGTGTGTGTGTGTGTGTGTGTGTGTGTGTGTGTGTGTGTGTGTGTGTCACCTGCAGCCAGGGGTGTCCCAGGGCCTTGCCCACACTGTACCTCCTCCTCACAGACACCTGCAGCAGGTTGCTGATCAGACTCACCGCTGGGGGTCCCAGGAGGGAGGGGCGGAAGGAAAGAAGGGAGGACAGGCTTAGGTGTTGTTTACGTATTTATGCACGCGCACACACACACACACACACACACACACACACACACACACACACACACACACACACACACACATATATATTTAAACCTCACACTGAAGGTCGGCATTAGACATGGTCGCTATCATAGCTAACATCACTAACATAGCTAACATCACTATCGTAGCTAACATCGCTATCGTAGCTAACATCGCTATGGTCAATATATGGTCGCTATCATCGATAGGGTGGTTATCGTAGCTAACGCCGGCGATATCAGTAACTATCGTAGCTATTGTCAATGCTTTCTTTCTGGATGGTAACTTCATAGCTAACGCGGCTATCGACCCTGACTGTAATTGTCGTTCCTCCGTTCACAGCTGTAATGTTGTAGTTCATGCATCCTAGTTACGGCCGCCATGGTTACTGTTGTAGTTACTGAATCCTACCTATGGCCACCATGGTTACTGTTGTGGTCCATGTGTCCTAGCTACGGTCGCCATGCTCGCCACGGTTAATGTTGTGGTTCGTGTATCCTAGCTACGGTCACCATGGTTACTGTTGGGACCTAGCCGCGGTCGCTACCTTCCAGGGAGATGGTGGCCCAGGGCTGGCGGGGGTACATGAAGGAGGCGTTGGTGATCTGCTGGCCGATGTCCTCGTCCTCGTTGAAGGGGAAGGTGCCGCTGAGGCTGACGTAGGCCACCACGCCCACCGACCACATGTCCAGAGAGCGGTTGTAGCCGCCGCTGCACAGCACCTCGGGGGCCAGGTACGCCGGCGTACCAACCACCGAGCGGCGGAACGACTTTTCCCCGATGATGCGGGCGAAGCCGAAGTCGCACAGCTTCACCTGGGGTGGGGGGGAGGAGGGTTAGCCCGTAGTGTTTGGATCGCTGGTTGTCGGGGTGTAAGTGGGGTGATGGAGGGAGGTAGTGATACTAACCAATAATACGAAGTGCACAGTGCAACCCCTAACATTAACCCTTATGATAATTAATGGTTCATTAGTGTCTACATATTGTGAAGTTTATTTTAAACTAGCAAATAATGTATAAATGCACACCTTGGTTAAACAGAAGCCCACTACCTTAGTTAACATGAACAACAAAGTAAACAACAGTGTTGCACTGCATCAGCTGTAATAGTGTGTGTGTCTACCAGGGGGAAGGGGTCGGTGGAGGCCAGCAGGACGTTCTCCGGCTTCAGGTCGCAGTGGGCGATGTGCTTCAGATGCAGGTACCGGAGCGCCTCCAGGACCTGGACATATGCACGCACAAACACACACACACACACACACACACACACACACACACACACACACACACACACACACACATACACGCACACATATGCATGCACACACACACACATTCGCACACATGAACACATGCACACACACACACACACACACACACACACACACACACACACACACACACACACACACACACACACACACACACACACACACACACACACACACAGGGTGAAGACTGGGTCAGCCTAAGGTTCAAGCAGCTATTCGTGACTGCGGCCAACTACTAACGTGAAGGTCAAACATTGAACTTTAAATCCTCCTAGGAGTCAATCTGTGACCTCCAGAGGGGGGGTGGGGGGGCTGACCTGGGTGACCAGGAAGCGGGTGTTGCGCTCGGGGAGGCGGCCCTTCTCACTGGACAGGATCATCTCCAGCATGTCCCCGTGGAGCTTCTCCATCACCACGAAGATGTGCTCCACCGTCTCAAACATGGCCTCCATCTGCACCACCCCGGGGTGGGACAGGTTCTGGGCCGGAGGAAAGACAACACACACACACAAGCACACACACACACACATGAGTTTCAACACTTGCAAACACACAAATAAAATCAATGACTCTCATCATGACACACACACACACACACACACACACACACACACACACACACACACACACACACACACACACACACACACACACACACACACACACACACACACACACACACACACACACACACACACACACACACACAGAGAGAGAGAGAGAAGCCCACATATCTGGTGCTCTATTTACTGTGCACAGTAATAACTATTTGCAGTACCTGTAGGATGGTGACTTCGTTCTTCAGCTGGCCCTCCTGGTGGGAGGGGAAGCGTCTCTTGTCGATCACCTTGATGGCCACCGAGCGGCCCGACGTCCTGTGGGTACCTGGGAGGGACGCAGCGGGGACAGGAAGTAGAATTCAACCAGCAGCACGGTAGGGCCAGTCGGCAGACTGGAGGAGCCTCAGCATTAGCGTTCCACGTTAGCATCTGAACGAACTGGGCCGATAGACTAGGGCTATGCAATTAATCAGATTTTGATCGGGATTTCGATTTTTCGGTCAAATTATCTCCAAACTAAATTAATCGAGTAGAACATTTTTCTTTTTATTATGAGATATTTTATAGAAATCACAGAACCACAGGCTACATATTTGTACATTATATTTGATTTGAACATTTTCTATTTTTTTTATTTTTTTAAGGGGAAATTTCAAAGTTCTCTGTAACAAAGTGTTTTTTTGGAGAGAATATTTGGAGAGAATATAAAAGCTGAATAAATGCATCATGTTTGCAAACTCAGAAATAATCCTTTGAATAATCATGATTTCAATATTAAAGAAAAAATTAACGTGATTATGATTTTCCATAATCAAGCAGCCCTTTACACAGATGTGTCATCATTGGCTGAACACAGGTGTGGCTCATAACACTAATCACGCATAGACATCCTTCATGTACCGGGGGCACGGTGGTGGATTCATCTTCACTAGCTGAGACTGCTACCCATGCCCCTGTCACATTAAAGTAGCTGACCCGTTAGTGTTATGAGCGACAGCTGTGTTTGAGCTGTGATGACAGCTCTATGCAGAGGGCCGATGAGAGTCCGGCATTACCTGCGAACACGACGCCGAACTGGCCTGAGCCCAGCATCTCGTCCGTTATGATCTGGTACACGAGGCTGATGTCCTGAAGAACACAACACACAGCAGTCATACATGGGGCTGATAATAACAATGAGGATAACGGTCATTTGAGTGTTAATATGCAGCACTACTTACTGCACTCGCTTCTCTGTGCAGGCCTGTAGAAGAAAAACAGCAGTTAATAAAGTAAAGATCGATCAAGTATAATCATCTTCAGATGATCTTGAATATATTTCAATGGTGGTCAAAAAAATATCATAAAGTCAGCGTACAAAGATAGATGGGCTCATGAACATAGATCTGGTAAAGAGCATCAAATTAATAGAACTATAATCCTCTTTCAAAATCCATGCACTTTCCGAGGTAGATTCAAGCCCAGATCACACCAGTCACGACCAATACGCTTTAGACCAACCACTAGACACTTTGGGCACGACTGATCCAGGGCACATTTAATTCCGTACCTCGGCCCCCCACTCCTGGGGCCTTTCCACCACCACCAGCTCCCCCCTGGTTGGCCCGTTGGACCATGGCCCCGTCGCCGCTGCACAGCATGGGCATGAGGGCCCGCCGCAGGTCCCGCTCCCAGGCCTGGGCGTCCTTCTGCACCTGCACGCAGTACACCACCGGGCCCGTCACCACCTCCAGTGAGTGGGGCCGGTTGCCTGGCAACGCGGCCACCGAGAGCTCCGTGGGGCCCCGGACCTGCAGCACCTCCGAGAGAGGGATCTCCTAGGGAGGGGGGGGGGGAAGGAGGAGGAGGAGGAGGTAGAGGAGGAGGAGGAGGAGGATGAGGAGGTAGAGGAGGAGGAGGAGGATGAGGTGCAGGAGGAGGAGGAGCAGGAGGAGGAGGAGGAGGAGCAGGAGGAGGAGGAGGAGGAGGATGAGGTGCAGGAGGAGGAGGAGGAGGAGGTGGAGGAGGAGGAGGAGGAGGAGAGGTGCAGGAGGAGGAGGAGCAGGAGGAGGAGGATGAGGTGCAGGAGGAGGAGGAGCAGGAGGAGAAGCAGGAGGAAGAGCAGGAGGAGGAGGAGGAGCAGGTAGGGAGTGGAAGAGGATGATGAATGAAAAAAAATATATATATTAACTTATTTTATATCATCAGTTGCCACAAAAACTTATTTGCACCCAATTAAAAGCAATCAAATTATTAAGTAAATATAAATATAGTTAATATTATAACTAATCTCTTATGTAAAGTTGTTGTTTTGTGGTGGAACGTGGGAACGATGGTTGCATTAACTTAATTTGGCCACTAGGCGTCACTGAAGAGAGCTACAATGAAGGAGTGAGTAAGTTATCGACACAGCAACAAGAGCACTGGTCCGCACAGTACCTTGTAGAACTTGCTGCTGCCTTCGTTCTGGTACAGAGTGATGCTCTTCCAGTCCAACACCCAGTAGTGACGTTTTCTCTGGGACACATTCAGAAAAATACACAATTAAGTGTGTGTGTGTGTGTGTGTGTGTGTGTGTGTGTGTGTGTGTGTGTGTGTGTGTGTGTATGAATGTATATGTGTGTGTTTGCGTGTGCATGCCCGTGTCCTCACCAGCGTGTCGATGTGTGTGTGGTGCAGCAGCCACCCCTCCCTCAGCACACAGCTAGCTCTCCTCTTAGCATGGTGCACAGACTGCACTACCCTCATCAGGGGGATGAAGCTGCTGAAACACGGACTACAACCGCAACAAACAACCACATTACAACCTGTCGCATACCCCCACCATGCCACCATTTGAACTGAAAACCCTAAGGCAAATTCCCCCCAAAATAGGTATCACAACTTTTTTGTCAGCCTTCAACTATCTCACTGTTTGTTGTTGCATTGTGGGAAATGCAACAGGTATCGTTGGTACGATACCTGATGACTGGCAATTTGAAATAAATTTAAAATAAATTATACCTTGTTATATGAAAGAATATAGAGCTATCACTAAAGACCTCTAGTCTTCAAATCTAACATCACGGTAACTGACAAGTGTACACTTTGTGCTGAGATGATTATTCCAAATAATGAAAACTATGGGCATAATAAGATAAACTCTAGCTAAACCCATCCTTACACCCAATTCCTAAATCTTATGACAAAAATGTCAAATTTAAGAAGGGAATCTTTAGAGAGGAAACAATAATAATAGACGAATAATCATTTGAACCGCTTTGAATCCCCAATGGAGAAAGCAATAGTTGCACCCCCACCCGATTGGTGGTTGCTGGAGCAAAGGTGCCTGGCTGTCAGCCAATGGGTCTTCATCAGCATGCGTCTCCTCATCACTGCTGTCCAGTGATGTCATACTAACGAGGTCCGACTCTGTGTCCTCGCTCTCCTCTTTGCCGCTGTGATTGGCTGTGGAGTCTGAGGAGATGACAGCATACACAGGAAGGCATTTGTTGATGACTGTATTCCATCATTAGACGTTAACTGATGCACACCATCTAACTGAACTTTAAAGTGACATATGATGAGAAGAACTGTTTCACTATAAGCTCAGTTTGGGACAAGTAAAGCAATAGTATTGTCTTGTGTCGCATTGTATTATATGTTATAACATTTTATGGTTCTATTTTGTATAGTAGTGTATTGTTTAGTATCCTCTTGTACTATATGTTTTGAATTGCGTTTTATTGAATCATATCGTTTTGTATTATAATGTATTACATTTTATTGCAATGCACTGCACTGAACTGCAATGCACTATACTGTACTGTCCTGAACTGCACGCTACTGCCCTGCATTACACTGCATTGTGTGGCGTTGCACGGTCACCTTGTTCAGAGCTGCCTCTCCTATCCCCAGGACAGTCTCGAGGGACCAGCAGCTCACAGCGTCTGTGGCAGTTAAACCTGCAGTCTGGGGAGGGGGGGGGGGGAAACAATAATAATAACTTTTTGGACTGCTTTTGAATCAGTCCCCTGATTTAAGTCAATACATGTTTTAGAAAATCGCTCCATAAGTAATTTTCTTTATCAATAATGACTTTTTGGGCTTTTTTTTGTACCATATTCAGGACCTAATCTGAAACAAATATTAAATCCCCAGCCCGATGGACACAAAGCGTTGGAGGGAAACGCTGCCCCCTGCTGTCTCACCGGTGCACTGCAGCCCCTGTCGGAAGAGGCCCTTGAGCAGCCGGTGGCAGTACTGGCAGACGGTGGGCTTGGTGTAGCTGTGGATGTGGAAGGTGTGAGGGACCTTGGTCTTCACCACGTCGCCGTAGCCCACCCCCAGCCACATCGGAGGCTCCGCCCACGAGGCCGGCCGCGAGTTGGGCTTGGATAGGCTGATCTGGATGGGCGGGGGGGGGGGGGAGGTTGAGAGTTGCTGTGTAAACACGTCCATTGGTTTTCACAACCTTAAGGAGAAATCTAAAAAATATATATATGATGTAAAAAAATATATAAAAATGTAACAAGAACCACAACAAGAACAGGGCTCATGAATACATAAGCACTCCTAGCATTGAACAGTTTCACAGTGTTATGGCTCTGCTACCTATATATCCCAGGGTACAGATAGCAGACTTATCTTACTAACTGTAGCCGGGTACATTAACACAGCAATTAGTGTGAGGAGTGACACCTGTGCTTTCTATGCAGCCATATATTCTGGACGTTTGGGGTTCCTACCTCCTCTAGACTGCCCCCTGTCTGCGAGGAGAGGGAGGGCGCCCTGGGTCTCCGGGGCGGGAACAGGGAGAGGCTGGCAGCGATGTGACGCTTGGTGTGGCTGCAGTCGTTGGGCAGCATGAAGGCACAGCGCTTGTGGAAGTCCAGCCCACAGCCTGCCAGAGAGAGAGGGATGGAGGGGGAGGGAGAAAGAATGAAAGACAGTAGTAAAGAAGGAAAGGTTAGATGTAGAAATTAAAAGCTCTCCTCTTAGCATGGTGCACAGACTGCACTACCCTCATCAGGGGGATGAAGCTGCTGAAACACGGACTACAACCGCAACAAACAACCAAGTGGGGTTCAGGCAAAGAAGCAACTTTTTAACTAGTGTGACCAAAAAAGCAGACTATTGTATTAAGAGGGCATAACTGAGAACACGCCTACTAGGTCTTCCCTATAACAGATGAGGATACGGTCGGGGGGGGGGGGGGTGGGGTGAATGTAAGGAGGTGAAATGTAGGGGGGAGGATCAAGGAAGATAATCATCACCACCCACACTATCATCCTCATCCTCAGCACCACCACCAACTTCATCCTCAACACCACCATCATCATCCTCACCACCATCACAGCCACCACCACCACCATCATCATCATCATCACAACCACCACCACCATCATCATCATTATCATCACCACCATCATCACCACCATCATCATCACCACCACCACCACCATCACATAAAGCCCCACCACCACCATCACCATCCAAAACGACCACCACCACCATCATCATCCCATCAAACCCCACCACCCCAGCCCTCATGGCGTCCCTCCCGCTCCCCCTACCTTCACATCTCAGGCCCTGGCGGACCAGCCCCCACAGCATCTCCCCACAGTGGTGGCAGAAGGTGGGGGAGCGGTACGAGTGCACCGCCAGAGAGTGGGGGCGGACCTTCATCTCCGTCACGCCGGCCGACTCTGAGGGAGAAACACAGAGAGCAGAAGGACGGTTGGAACGCGGCCGACTCTGAGGGAGAAACACAGAGGGCGGAAGGACGGTTGGAACGCGGCCGCTCACGCAGATTTGAGGGGGTTGAGATTTGATGGCCCCCCTTTAAAACTGCTAAGCAAAAAGTGAATTATGGTTTTGTACGACACACTCATGTCATCACACTATCAACGTCCCCTATGCTATATCCTTTTTCCTAAAACATTGTAACCTCTTCTTAGTGAGTGGTTTCAGCCCATAAAGCCTTTGCGTGTTGTGACACTTTTAAATGTAGGGTAGGAGGAAATCAAGGAAGATCAGGAACGAGGACAAAGGAAACAGGACCCAAGAGGGCAGCTCCCTTCATCAGAATATGACCATCAGATTGTTTTTCCATTTTTCTAACTTTTCTGTAAGGTTATTCTTTTTGGATTTGACCCGTTACTGAAATAAATATATCCAGTCTCCAAAGGACTTGGACTTAAGACATTTCAGGTTCCTCCTGTGCTAAACCACCTTTGCTAAAGTATACCTACCCCAAAAAACAAGAACTAAGAAACCGCCCATCTTTACCATCGGGGTGAAACTCAATACTGGATTGTGCACAAAATAATCATCCTACGAAGGAGTCCCAGGGAAGTTAGGGCTCTTACCCCGACTGATAGAGAAGAATGAAACCTAGTAAGGTTGACTGAGGTTTCTAAATGAGATCCTGGACAGAGCTCTCTTGGGTCTAGCCTCTAACTCAGGAGATGGATAACAAGTGACTAAGATCCATGGATTAGTTAACGAGAGGTACGGCCCCATCATAGAGAACTGGTGGACCCCAGTGCAGGGCTGACCTGCGATGATGACCTCGATGAGGTCTCCGTTCTGCAGCTCGTCGCTCTGGGCCAGGCGCTGCAGACCCTGCTGCTGCTGGTGTCTGAACAGCAGGATCCTCTCCCCCGGGCCCACCACGCTGCAGTAGGGGGCCTGGGACACACACACACACACACACACACACACACACACACACACACACACACACACACACACACACACACACACACACACACACACACACACACACACACACACACAGTTTGTTATCGCAGAAACGTAGGGCCATTTGTGTAATTTTCGCCAAACACATTTGTTGAAAAAGTTGAATGAATCCCTTTGGGGAAGTTCCTACTCTAAACCCATCCTTGGAGCTAGGAGCAGCGGCTTGCTGCCTCACAGGGCGCCCCCTCCCCCCTAGTTACTAGGGGGGAACTAGGTAACTAGTTACCTAACTAGGTAACTAGTTACCTAGTTACTATGGCAGCAGTACCATCCAACATTGGTCTGACTGCTTAAAGCTGAGTCAATGGCCCAACCCTTTCAGAGTAAAGGAGTAGATATTTCGGACTATGATTCTTCACAAGACGCGTATTAAGTGGTCCTCGCTTATAGTAGAAAGTAGCAGAATGTGACAGTCCCCCTTTTAAGAGAGAGAGAGCAAAGAAAGTAAAAAAAGAAAGAAAGCAGTAACCCGATAAATAAATAAACTAAGTGATGATGAACCATGCATATATATGGTCGACCTAATAACATTTATAACGTAACCTTTTATACCCCAATGCCAGTAAAAAGAGGTGTGACATATCACAAAAAGATGATGGTGACCGTTCCTTCAGATCTAAATGTCACAGCGGTGTGTGTGTGTGTGTGTGTGTGTGTGTGTGTGTGTGTGTGTGTGTGTGTGTGTGTGTGTGTGTGTGTGT